>NC_138370.1:14753685-14793932 GCF_054177405.1 Leptonychotes weddellii
ACCATTTTGAGTATATAGCCCAGTATATGCATTCACACGTAAACTTTGCCACCGTAACCATTTTGAGTATATAGCCCAGTATATGCATTCACACGTAAACTTTGCCACCGTAACCATTTTGAGTATATAGCCCAGTATATGCATTCACACTGCTGTGGAACCATCACCACCATCCATCTTTAGAACTGCTTCATCTTCCCCAATTGAAACATTGTTTTCATTAAACACTAACTCCCCAAGCCCTGCCCTCCACCCCAGCCCCTAGCAACTGCCAGTTTGCTTTCTATCTCTATGAATTTAACTACTCTAGGTATGAGGTACCTACCACTTCTTCTTATCACCTGACTTAATTGTCTTCATTAACACATCACAAATTGAAGTTATTTTCTTAGCTATTGCCTCAAAGGTTATCATCCATACTTCTACTAAAACATAAGCTACTTCAGGTCAGGGATCTTATTTTTCTTGTTTGTCACTACATCCCCAGACATTCAGCAGTGCTTGCCATGTGGTAAATGCTCAATAAATACTTATTAAAGTCATGAGTGAGAAACACACTACCGGTCTTTAACTTCCTTGGGTTTTTCTGCTTTGTGATTGTATTCCTACAATATGTGAGCTACAGTTCATCTCCTCATTTTGGGAACCTGCTCAAAGGAGACAAATTGTTAAAATGAATATTATTCGTGAAAAAATGAAAGTTACATAACAGAGCAAGATTGATCAGGCAATGGATAGCTGAGGTTTTTGAAAACATCTATTGCATACAGTTCTGCTTTCTCTTTCTTGAAGAAAAGTTTGTTAAGCAAAACCCAAAACTTACTCCTAGAGCAGATAAAACTGGACTAGCAAATGCATTTTTTACGAGCTTGCAGTATGACTTCGCGATGGGTGTTATCAATAATTAATCAAAGTTCTGACATTATTTAGTAGCAGATAGAGAAAGGTCATTGTCTTTTTCTGGTCCAGAAAGCTCTTCCACGTATTTTCATTTTATTTTTTAAAAAATTTGTTTTGACTCCTAGAGATCAATAAAAGTTCAGCTTGAATATATACAGTAACAGAAATACCACAGTGCCTTTTATTTTCTATTTTGACCTTTTTTTAACCAAATAACTTGGCCTTTCTTTGGACCAAGTTATTCAATAAATGAAAGTCAATTAGTCACACGAAAAAAATTTTTTTTAAATTAAAGGTTCTTGAATTATAACAAGTACAAACAAAAACATGAAAATAAATTTGGAAGGCCTGATGGATTTTCATTCAGATTCAGTGCATCAGTCTGCCTTTTTAATTTGGAACACTGGTTTAGATAAAAACTGGATAATCACAATTATTAATGATAAAATAAAATGAGAATATGTTTTTAAAAGTAAATCTCATGTCTTTAAACCATCATGAACCATACATCACCATAGGAGGCCACTGTGGGAATTTATATTCTAGAGCCAAATTGTTGAGCATTCTATAACAATGAACATGTGTAAGTGGAGGTAGGAAAGATAGGGCAGATCTCCTGACTTAGGATATAATCTTATCAGTTGGGGGTGTCAGGGAAACATTTGTCTTCACTCCTGTTATTACACAATGACTATGCTGTTTGCATGACAACTCTTTTTTACCTATTTCTCAAATTTCAGGCACTGCTTGTATTTATCAGACTTCTTTGAAATAAGTCAACATAGGGTGCCTGGGTGGCTCAGTCAGTTGAGTGTCTGCCTTCGGCTTGGGTCATGGTCACAGGGTCCTGGGATCAAGCCCCGCGTCTGCTCCCTGCTCCGTGGGAAGCCTGCTTCTTCCTCCCCCTCTGCTGTTCCCCCTGCTTGTGTATTATTTCTCTCTGTGTGTCAAATAAATAAATTAAAAAAACAAAACAAAACACTAAGTCAACAGTATCTATACTTAAGAATATTTAACTCATTAATGACCTTACTAAAATTAATTCATTTGTGAAATGTGATCATTTGTATTTAAAAAAGTTTTTTTTATATAAATATAAAGCAATTTCAAAATCAGATATAGACAATTAAGTGGAATGTGAACTATTTGGTAAAGGTAAAACATACACTGAGATTTATTTGGATGATATTAAGTTTGTCTTGAAAAAACTTTTTTTGATGTGTATAACTAAGGAAATATCTTAATATATTTTTAAACTGCATGGCCCTACATAAATGTTAATTACGTTTATTTACACTTGATAAAGTGGGCAAAAGTAAATGAGTGATCTTAAAATATATTTTATTCCATTTTAATAGTTCAATAGTTTAATGTGAGTACTTTTTGATAAGTCACAAAAATATACAAAATTTCATCTAGAAAAAATTAAATTTCCCTGTATTTTAAGGGTGGCTATAGTCCTTTCAACAAATTTTGTGAGTTAATGAGCCATGATATTTTATCTTAAAGAACCATTTTTAGAAGCATCAAGTGAGTTTAGGTGATGGATTATTTTCAGGTAGTACAAAGAGTTCTAAGCACTAAGTGACTTTTTTGATTGTGCTCATAAGAAAATAGCAATAAAACTGAAATCCAGAGAGAATCTTTCGGTCCTTGCTTTGCAGTATTGTTTGATTTCTTTGTACTGTTTGAGTGTTACAATCCCCACTAAGATTCTGTGGTTTCCAATAGGTTAGGGGTAGGTTGAGCAACTGTCCTGGTTTTTGCATTAAACGTCCGACATCCAAGAAAACTCTTCAATGCCACACAAATCTAAATGGTTGATCTGGCTTTGGGGGCATTCAAATCCATGCCTCATTTACTGTAGTCTTGGCAAGTTTATTTTAAGGACACCTTTTCTTATCACTTGCTACCTTCTTCCTGACATACACCTCTCTTATGCTTTTGGTATTCTTTGTTTAAACAAAATACCTCGGTGGGGCATTCTACTTAGGAAGCAATCTGTGACAAGTGAGTCTTATTTCCAACAGTCACATCAAAACTTACTCTTTGCCATAGGACCTCACTCTCTGTAAGGGGATGGCACATTGGCAAATTAAACTGTGCTAGTTAAAGATAATGCATGGTAATCATTTGTATTTCTGGAGAAACTCACTGAACACAAAGAAGTGCCTACTACACAGTAAGCATATTGAAAAAAATGCTCTCTAAGTGAATGTAGGAGGAAATAGAAGACTGAACTGAGTGAGTGCTAGGATTTTAAAGCATGGCATAAGAGGTCTGCATCAGGAGTTATTTTATAGAAGTAGATGTACACATGAGCTAAATTCATGATGGAACCCTGTCACAGAACTCAAAGATATTTTCAAAGTAGGACTTCACTTCTCTTGACCACGTGACAGTGGAGGGAAAAAAAAAAAGATTATTTTGCACTGTGTTCATTAATCTTTTTTTTTTTTAACTAGCGAGGTTTGGCATCTGGTATTATGGTTTACATGGGAATCTTGAGTAGAATACATTCTATGGGTCATAAAATTTGAATTAATGTAAACATATCTCTCTTCCTCGTGATCGTATATTAGAAAAGTACCTTAAAAAAATAGGTAATGGGGGAGAGGGTGTCAGGTGTTAAACCTAAGCTTTGTTCCTCAGAAAGTTCAGATGTGTTTGGTCATGTTCAAGAGACTGACAAGGAAGTTTGTTGTAATAGGGAGAGTCTCTAGGGGCACAAGTCAGGTAATAGGGACAATGAGTCAATGTGAGAGATCTTGCTTGTGTGGTTTTCTTTCTCCACTTTCTCTCTGCCTTACCCACATCAGAGACTTGTGTTAGAGCTCTTAAAAGCGGGGACAGCCACAGAATATATGGAAAAACCAACTCACTGAAGCTCTGTGAGAACGTAAACGTTGAGGGCAGCCTGCAAGGCACATATAACCACATGGGGTCCAGGGATTGGGTCTAATAAAATTCTACTCTGTGATTGAGGAAACCATGAGGGCAATACCTGGAACAAAAGTGGGAACCCTGAATAGTGAGGAACATCAGCCACATCATAAACAAATAAGGAAAAGTTATTATGTCATTCACATAATCTCTGAAGCTCACATCCTTGGCTACATTGACCTCTTTCTCAGTTTTGTTACAGATGCTCGAGATAGAAGCCCCACCCAGGAAATGTTGATTTATAACTATTTATGGGGATATTTTTAATCTCCTTAGATGGATAGCCTGTACAAACATAGGTAAGGAGTATATAAAGCATTATATATAATGGATTATATATACATTATATATGTGTATTTAATTTGCCTGGTCTTCTGATTAGGGGAGGTTGGCCCATAGAAACTACCGTTGACATCACATTGCTGTTCAGAGGATGTCATTCAAGGTGAGAAATAATCCTATACTTAGAATACAGAAAAGTGCTTCCTGTGTGAGAATAGGCAAACAAAAATTGTCAAACATAAAAACCTCCAAAATGTTATCCTTTATATGTTGTTAATTTCTGTTACAATTATACTTTCATTGTTATTTCAATTAGGTATTTAATAACTTTTAAATTTTAAAATTAGTTCTATATCAAGCTCCTCGGGGGGGGGGAAGAATGATTGGTACAGAATTAAAATATAATCCTCAATGGAATCAGCAATCTAATCCATTTTAGATTTTAGTAGACGTTTAGAAGATACTCCTTTTCAGACCACACCAAATGAAAACTTAGCAACTCAGATATTTTATATTCATACAAAAAGGAGTACTAACTTTTTACATCTGATAGCCTTCCAAACACACACACACACAACTATACAGATGTATGGGAGATACACTGAGGGTGGTCACACTCAGATGCTATCAAATACAAAGTCTTTCCCACATTCCAAACTGCGTTCCACTTCATTTTTTCTATTGCTTTGAACAAGGATTTCACTGAAATAGGATGGGATAGGATGATGGCTGTCTCTTAGGAGCCAACTCTGTTCCATCCTCAGCAAGCATCCCGTTTATTATCTGGTACCTTGTTCTCATTGAAATGTTTCACACATTGATTTTATGTTGATTTCCCTCCTTCTCCCGCCCGTCCCCCGCCCCCCGCCCTCCCCAGCTTTCTCTTAGGTAAAGATGCTGAGTTTATAAGTCAGACGTTTCAAGAGTCATTCCTTTAGGCTGTCAACTAATAAGCACATTTATAGAACACAGGGAAGCAATTTTTTCACCATGAGGGCCCTGTTGTGAATTTTCAAATAAGTCTGCCTTCAAAATATTGCCCTTAAAAATTGCCATGTTACCTTCTTATGCTCCCCGTCCCCATCCATATAACCATCTTCCCTCACTCAACAGCACCCTCTCCCTCCTCTTACCAAGTCAGAGTAAATTGAGGAGGCCCTAACGCAAGCAGGACGGGGTATGTGTAAGGACACAGCTGAATAAATGCAGGGATAAACCCAAGGGAATCTCTAGCTGTTCACCTGGCTCAGAGTAGGATTACTTGAGCTACTTAACATATCACCCTCCTGTAGATATTGTGGTGGAACCAAAAAATCTTACTGTTTTATTGCATTTCAACTAAATGATTCATTCATCTAGTTGCTACTGTTTTAAAATACACTCTTCCATATTAATGCTTTCCATCACCACAAGCAGATTGCGTGAGAGAATACAAAATTGTGGGAATAATTTCTCATCACATATATCAATCTGTGTGAGTTTTCTTCCAGGCATGCTGCTGACGATTCTATAAAATTGGTCTGTAATTATAAATGTAGTAAAAGAATATCTCTCTGTACATCTTTGATGGGAATTATGCAAGAGAGGTCATCTCATTAAATTTGATCTAGCTCGAGGGAATCTCAGCTTAAAAAGGGTAGAAGTGATTTTTGCAAATCAGGAAAAATGGTGATGATGCTCATAGATGCTTTGTTATTTGAAAAACAAACATGACAAGAGGTCAAATGTTAACTACTGAGTTTATATATAGGATAATTGCATTACATGTTATGTGTGAATAATAAAATAACTTGTCAGAACATCTATGCTGTGATAAACACAGCGTGAGAAAAGCCTGGGACTTCTGTAGAATTTAGTTGCTGCCACTTACCCGATTGTAAGTAAAGCATGATGTTTAGAAACGTGTTGAACACATCAGTTAAATCAGCTCCTCGGTGTACGCATACAAGACAGGAAGATGCCCCTTTTTCTCTGCAAGAGTTTGGAAGGGCCATTGCAAACAACGAAGCCTACATCTCCCCTAGGAACGGGGCATGTGTCCGTTCCTGTTCCGATTTTTCTCTAGAGCTATGAATACCTTCTATTTTCTAGGGAGCTTTTTGTACTACACATGAGTGTCTGTGGCCCAGGGGAGAAGGAGAGAAGAGGTTATCTATTTGGCCTTATATCTTACGTTAAATCAAGTCTATTGATTTCATGAAGCCTGAAAAAATCATTTTATAGCTGTTAATGAATTTAAAAAGATATGCCATATTATTAACAAAATTATGACCGCATTGCCTGAATATTATCTGTTTCAGGATACAATTTACCAAGTGATATGGATTTGTATTTTGGAAAGTATATACATCTTGCATTGATAGTTACTGGTGGGTAAGGGGGGGAGGATTGCTGTGGAAACAGCCTGAGAGAGAGGCTGAGCAATGAGCCAACGGTGACTGATAAGGGATAGCTCTCCCTTTTCTGCTCAACCTCTGTTCCCACGCACTATCCTTTTCCACCCACTCCTGTCCCTGGGATTGCACTCCCTAATAGGAAGAATCGCATACGCTACCACAGCCTTTGCTTTATGGGGACTCTCAGATGGCTAAACGTCTGCCTTTGGCTCAGGTTATGATCCCAGAGTCCTGGGATCTAGTCCCACATCGGGCTCCTGGCTCAGCACAGAGCTTGCTTCTGCCTCTCCCCCTGCTCATGCTCTCTCTCTCTCTCTGTATCTCACTGTCTCAAATGAATAAATAAATAAAAAAAAAAAACTTAAAAAAAAAGACAATGATTTTTTTTTTTTTTTTTGTACTTTGCACTTTGGCCCCGGGGGGAGTGAATAGCTAAAGTGAATCAAAATAAGTAGCCAAATTTTGTATAGCATGCTTGGCGTGATGATTAAATTCTTCTCTTTCATATTGAAAGTTTCTTTTCTGGGTCATGTGAAAACTGAATATATCTTCCCACATAGACGGGGACATTTATAACTCTTGCCTGGCGGCCTGCCCACGGTTGATTGCAGAAGGAAGTAAAAGCACCGTAGAGAATCACAGAGGATGACAGGAAATTTTAAAAGGGAAAAGAGAGAAAGGATTGATTGAGAAATAATATTCTCATAAAAACTCAGGATCATTAAAAACATCAAGGTTTTTAAGAAAGCCTTTTAAAAGTATGGACTCATTTTCCCAGACTCAGAGCAGACTCCTTGAAAGGTTGAGTCTCTTCAGGGTACAGGTGAAATTTCCAGTGCAGAAGAGTAGCCCTTCTCAGGGAAGCTTCGAGAAAAGCTCCGTGCACATCCAGAAATGTCTCAGCAATTTGTGAGTGGAGAAGCCTTTCACGTTGTCAGTCAGCAGACTTCCCTTAAAGAGGAGAGAAGCCGGTAAGGCAAGGAAGAGCCCTCTAAAACCAGGGTAGCTTCGGCCAGGTGGCCCACATGGCAAATGCTCGGTCTACCTGTGTCGTCTGTTGGAAAAGCCACCAAATGGGTCCCTCGTAGATTTCTCATCCAACAGCGGCTGGAAAGGAAAGATCCTTTTAGACAGACAGACAGACACTAAAGTGCTCCTTCCTGGCAAAGGAGTATCCACCTGTGGGGGCATCACGGTAACTTTAAAACACCTGATTGGGGTTAGAGAATCTTGGGGCCAAGTGTTTCTAAACTGATTCCTTGTGACTGTTCGTTCCTGGGAGCGCATGTGAACGGGCTAAGTGTCCTGAGTACCGAGTGGGTCAGTCATTGTAGTGATGGTCTGCATTTTCCAAAGACAATTCGGCAGGTCCAACTTCCAGAGATTCAAAAGAAGCTCAAATGAAAACTTCCACGTGGCCGTGGCGTTCCTCATGTGGTCGGTCAGCCAAGGTCCATTTCAGCAAGGTCTCCTTAGCAGAGTGGAAGGGAGAAGAAGCCATCTGATAGGATGACAAGACATAACAACCTCCTAAAGCAGTAGCCAAAGCCAGCACGAGCAGACACGGTGATACAGTATAATTTCGTTGTGTGTGTTGGTAGATGTTGACTATCAGAAAATTTAGATGATGACTGTTTTTTTTTTTTTCTTTCCTTCATATATATCTGTGAAGAGAGTAGCTGATTTTTGTTGGATGAAGATAAGGATGCATATTTTGAGACAAGAGAAGCATGGTTTGATGTTGTCACATGAGGTTAATAGGCAATACTAAGATATCGAACAGAAGTTTAAACTTTATGTATTCCAAACTGCCTAAGCCATTTTAGGGGTTTTGTTTTATCAGTGTTACAAAGATAAATGACTGTTTTCACATTTTCCCAAGTCGATCAATATTGTATCAAGATTTTATTTGGTGATGCTTAGTTGCCCTCGAAGAGTTATTGAAACGAATAACTAAAATGATGGTTGTGAACGGCTTTTGTAACAATATGTGCAGTATACTAATGTTGGTTATTGTTACTGCTGCTACAGTGATACTTTTGATTTCATTCCAATCTTAAGGGGAAAATTTCAGAATATGAATTACAGTTATTTTTAATAGTCTAACAACAACTTGTGTGTTAGAAGAATCCCTTTTCAATCACATTCTACTCAGTCTTGCTATTAAATACTTGGTAAATTGAGTTGAGAGTGTGCTAATTGGATTTGTGGACAATCCAGAGCCAGGAATAAATGCTTTAGGAGAGGATTAAAGTATAATAGGATTCTGATAAACTTTAGGAAATAGGCCAACTGTCCACCAAATGAGATTTCCTAAAGATGTCTACAAAGGCCCAAAGCATAAAATAAAATGAAATGCCTAAAATAACAAAATGCATTCCTCTCTAGAGCAATACTATGTACATGCATGCACACTGAATTTTTATTCTTCTCTTTCTTCTTTTACTCTCAATTCAAGTGCTCTACTCTTCCGTTTCCCCTCTTTGTGTCCTCCATGTCTCTCAGGATTTCTCCCATCTCAGATTTTCTCCATTGTTACTGCTTGCCCTATTTGAGTTAAACTTGGATTCTTTTTTTTTTTTTAAGATTTTATTTATTTATTTGAAATCAAGAGAGAGCACAAGCATGGGGAGCGGCAGGCAGAGAGAGGATGAAGCAGGCTCACCGAGCAGAAGCCCGATGCTGGGCTCGATCCCAGCACCCTGGGATCATGACCTGAGCCGAAGGCAGACGCTTAACGACTGAGCCACCCAGGTGCCCCTTAAACTTGGATTCTGCATAGATTACATTCACTTAATGAAGGATTGCATTGGCTATTTCAGGGAAAGCTGTCATATGCTTCTGAACCTAGGGAGCAAGAAGAACTCATGAAAAAATTCATGGAAACTTTCCACACATCACGTGATCTGGAGAGGACCAGACCATAAGATTTTTTCATGATTCAGGGAGGGAGAAGCCACCTCGCCATCTTCTTCTTATACATCTTTGACATCAGGGCCTTAATCATTACTAGGGTCAATTGTTGAATCATCTTACCCTTTTCCACAGCCCAAGGTCATCACTTTCCTCTAAGTTGCTTGAGATACTTTGGTCACAGTCTTTGACTGTCAATGCCTAGACCATTAGAACTGCTTTAGTTTTCTCTTCTACACTGTTTTTGTATGGCTACTCTCATCTCACAATGTAGCCACTTTCTGTGTTGCTTTTAATGATCTTTAAAGGGTTTTTGATAATGATGGCCAACACTTGTAACAGTGAGGCCATACTCTCAGAAATAATCACTAAGTTGGTGTTCCAATCTCTGCCTCCTTTTTCACTGATAGGTGCCTTCTATAATGATCTAAAAGTAGCATTAGCTGAGGTTGCTTTAGGCGCATGTGTTTTATCAAAGAGAATCTTATTGTTAAAAAAAAAAAACTGAGAGGGGTTATAACGGACATGGGGACCCATCATCCAGATCCCCCTCCGAGGAATGCCTTGATGCCTCTTCTGCTGGGACACTGATATGAAAGAGTCTTCAGCTCTTTCCCATCTTCAGGGATAGATGCAAAGGTCTGTGTCAATTTCTGGACCTGAGCCACTTTTCAGAGTTAGAACCCCTGCATTGAAAAGGAACTGAGTCTCCCAACAAAGGACCTTGCCACAGCATGGGAAGTGTTTATAATAATTATCTCCCTGTCCTTCCTTAGGAGGGCTGATGACCATTCATTCAGGCCACTTCACACTGGAGAAATGGGATTATTGTACCTGTGGGATGCCGGGAAGAAGGCCCAAGTTGATACTGATACCTGGAGACCTGAGGTATCATTATAGTTCCTCTATTAGTGTGGTGGAATGTGGGGGGCAGATAATAAAAAATGTTTTGAGACCAGTCTCATAATGGGTCTACATGGTCAGAGGTCATTTTCCTGGCCCTCAAATGTGTAATTGGGATCTATACACTCTGTATTTGGTATAGTCCACACCGGATCCTTTGCCTTCAAAGTAAGAGCTATGATAGTGGGAAATCCAGATGAAAGCTCCTGAAAGTTGTCCCTTAAACCACCAAAATAGTAAATTAACACTAGTATTGTACCTCAGGGTGAGGAGGAAAAGGGCAGAAACCAGTGCCTCCCCTAAGACGTAAAGGATGGTTTTCATCATGTCTCTATTTAATTCAGTGGTCTGGCTTCTCCAGGAACTGGAAGGATCCTGAAGACGACAGTAGACCACAAGTAATAGCCCCAAGTAGTGTCAATGCTGGATGTTCTATCTTTCATTAATATGACTTATGGTACCTGGCATATGGCCTTTGATTTGGTGAATGAATTTTTTCCAATCCCTATCAGAAAAGAGAATCAGAAGCAATTTACATTCACCTGCAATGTACAAAACTATACATTTATAGTTTTGCCCTGAGGCTATGTGAAGTCTCTCTCCCTCTATCATAGTATAATCTGCAGTGTTCTGAACCATCTGAATATCCTGCAGAACATCACACTGATCCACTGTATCATGCTAATCAAGTTGGATAGGCAAGACGTGGCCAGCATGTAGAAGGCCTTGTTTATGAATAGTCAGAATTCTTCCACATCACTACAGATTTTAGGCAGTCAGTCATTATGAGCATGCCAAGGCACACCAACCAAAATCAAAGATAAATTATTGCATCACACCTTCCACCATGAATTTTAAAATGCAATGCCTGGTAAACCTCTTTGGGTTTTGGAGGCTGCATCTTCCACACCTGGAAGCAGTGATTTGGTGCATGTACTTCGTGACAGAAAGGGCTCCAGCGTAGAATGGGGCCAGAGCAAGAAAAAATTCTACATCATTTTCAGATTCTGGTGTAAGCAGCGCTGCCATTTGGGCCAGACAACTCAGCAGACCCTATGGTCTTAGAGGTTTCTATGGCAGGAACAGAAGCCAAATGGAATATATGGCAAGCCCCAGTGAAAGAATCCTAGTACAGGCTTCCAGAAGGTCTGGAACATGGCCAAGCTATCTGCAGTGGAGAACTATACACCTTTCGAGAAACAACTCCTGGCATATCACTGAGCCCTGATACAGACATAGCATCTGACCTCGATACCTCAAGTCCCACAGGTCTGGAACCCTCCTTCATGACCTGGGACCCCAAAATAACCCATCATAAGATGGAAGTGATATATACAGGATCTAACATGACCAGAACAAGAGAAAACAAGCAAGTTGTGCAACCAGGTAACCCAGATCCTCATGTCATCCATTATCATGTGGTACCACCTCCCCCCCTCACAAGACACCTATGGCCCTATGGAGAAAACAATTCTTGTAAATATCTGACAGAGGAGGGGGGAGAAAATAATTGAAAGTTGGTTTGTATATGTGGTGGCTTGGAATGTGGATGCATCCAAAATTGGACAGTTTTACTCAGAGGGGGCCTTGAAAGAAAGTGACGAGGAAAAATCCCCACAATGGGCAGAGCTTCAAGCAGGCAGAAAGGTGGACCAAAGCTAGAATAGATACAGAGTCATGGGCAGTGGCAAATGGCCTGACCAAGGTGTTCATGAATCTGGAAGAATGAAGACTGAAATCAGGGACAAGGAAGTCTGAACCAGAAGCATGTAGATGGTCATATGAGAGTGGACACAAAGCATGAAGATCTTCATAGTATGGCATATTAACTCCTATAAGAGGATTCCGTAGAGGAGCACTAAATGACCAACTATATAAAATAACTTGGCTAGTTGGCATCAGCCAGATTCTATCAGTAGCCAGGTCTATCCTGGCACAAAGAGCACAAGTGAAAAGTAGGCACAATGGCAGAAATGGAGGCTCTTGCTTATCAAGGCTGGTTAAACTTCTGTCACCTGACGTCCAACTTACCAGCAACAGAGGTGAACGCTGAGCCCCAATTCTGGCACCATCTCTCAAGAAAACAAACTGGCCACTCGGTGGTGAGTTGAGTACCCTGGACCCCTTCCAACTGGAAAGGCAAACAATTCATTATCACACATTCCAGATTTTGCTTTTCCTACTCCAAGGGTTTGTACAGGGTTTGATCTGCTGGCATGGGATTCCACATAGCATTGTGTCAGAGAAGTGGACTCACTTTACAGCAAAGGAGATTTGAAAGAGGATACCACGAGACTCACTAGTCGTACTACATTATGGCCCACTCATAAGCTGCAAATAGAACATTTGAATGGTCTGCTGAAGGTATAGCTAAGCACCAGCTCAGTGGTATTATTTTATAAGGATGAGTCACAAACCTACAGAATGCAATATCCACCTTGAATCAAAGTTTTTAAATAGGACTGTGTCCTAAACAGGAAAAAATACATAGGTTGGGTAACCAAAGGGTGGAAGCAGGGGTGACCCTGCTCACCATCATTCTCAGTTAATCCCCTAGGAGACTTTGGGCTTTCTACATTGGCAAGTCTGGGCTCCATAGGGTTAGACAGCCTAGTCCCCAGAGGGTGATACTTTCATTAGAGGACAAAATGAGAGTCCTATTCAACCAGAAGTTATGACTGTTGCCTGGCCACTTTGGGTTTCTTCTGTCCAAGACTAGCAGTTAAGAAAAGGAAAAAACAATTTGGTAAGGTAATTGACATGACCATCAAATGGCAGCAGGGCTGCTGTTAGACATGGGCCATGAAGGACTATGTGCAAGACACAGGTAATCACTATGCCAAGGCTCCTCCCTAATATGGAAGAGGCGACAACATAGAGGAATTTCAGAGTCCAGAGCCAGAATCCTGTAGATGTATCCGAAGCCCTGTCTAAGCTCCTTCTTTTAACCCAATTGCGAACACTTCTGTCCTGGTTCATTTGGATAATGGGAGAATCTATTTATCTCTTGTAGAAGAACATAGGACTTCACAAAGCTTGGCAGGCCAGGTACTGAGCAAGGAGCTGAGGGTTGCTAGAGCTGAAGATGGCAGCCCTCTGAAATCTGCCAAATTATCTCCGGCCAAATGTCTCTGGATGCTATAGCCCAGGTGTCAGAGAATCTCTCTGTGTTTGATCTCAAGCCTCGGCAATCTCTTATATATTTTATGCACAGCCTTTTAGATCCTTAAATGTGTGGATAGAAAAAATAAAGAAACAATGAATTTAGGAGTCAGATATTCTGGGTTTAAGTGTCATTTTGACACTTAACAGCTAATGAATTTAATACACTTTCTCATTGGCAAAAAAATAAATTACCCAAAGAATTTTTAAGGAAAAGTTAATGAAAAAAAATGTTGGTAAAATAACCTGTTGCAGTACCCGATATCTATTAGAACTTAATGTTTGCTAGTGTTTTTGTTCGTTTGTTTGTTTGTTTTGGTGAATTTGAATTCTCAGCCAGAGAAATATATATGTTATTAATTTTGCCCTACCTTTATTCCCCCACCACCCAAGTTATTTATTCAGCTTGACTAATTTTGAAATTTAAGTCAGGCTCAGATTTAAAATTTATACATCAAGATTTATTTAACAGTATGAAAATGAAAACACTTTTAGAAGTTAGATAAAGTCTTTTCAGCATTAATTACACTATCCTTTTATGATATAAACAATAAACATTTTTAAAGATATGATTATATTGGGCGCCTGGGTGGCTCAGTCGTTAAGCGTCTGCCTTCGGCTCAGGTCATGATCCCAGGGTTCTGGGATCGAGTCCCACATCGGGCTCCTTGCTCGGCAGGAAGCCTGCTTCTCCCTCTCCCACTCCCCCTGCTTGTGTTCCTGCTCTCGCTATCTCTCTCTCTGTCAAATAAATAAATAAAAAATTAAAAAAAAAAAAGATATGATTATATTAAATGCATTGAGTTTACAGGTGTGCACATAGTTTTAATAATTTGCATAGTAAAATCACAGGAATAAGCTATTAATTTACCTGAGTGTTCTTTGCTGGTGAACTTCATAATTAGGATCAATGATGTACACCCTTGTGATTAAAGGTATTGTTGTTGAAAATTCTCATGGCCTCTCCCTGTAGGAATTAAAATTAGACTTGGCCGTATGATTTCTTTTGGCCAATGGAAAGTGGGTAGAAGTAATACATGTCACTTCTAAGAGAGAGCCTTAAGATCCAGTGAGTATTTTGCCATTTTATTTCTCTCTGCCAAGGCTATACACTTTCCAGATACAGTTGCATCATCCTGAGCCTAGTAATGAAGGAGGTGTGGGAGGAAACTGCCGAGTGACCGTGCCCACAGACCATGAGGGGGAAATAAGCCACTGCTACTGTAATATTTAATGTGCTTTTAATATTGCTCCCATGGCATGACTTTTATTGATTGTTCTTTTCTAACTTTTCACGTATGAACATCTCAGTAGATTTAAAATTGTTCTTCCTTTGAGAAGATCATATAGTCTTATGCTTTTGATTACAAAATACCCACGGTGTTCTCATCCGTCCTATACTGCATGTTCTAAGTGGATGAGGGCCTCTGTGCTAGTAAAGGATATTTGATTTTCTTGGAATTATTGGTGGAATGTTTGTATCTAAGCTTCATTAATAGACATTTATTCATTTTGACCTCCTCTTTCTGAATTTTAGGGCCAACTACTATTTTCTCTCTCTCAAATACACATACACACATACAAACATGCTAAAATTTTAGTTCTAATTTTCTTTAATAAATAGCCACTCTCCACTTATATTGTTACTTGTAACCCCACCCCATGCCCATTGTAACAAGTCTTAACTCTTGTTCCTCCCCCTCCACCAATGGACATTAGTATTTAATACACTGTTGTTCTCCATATGTAACAGTTGAAGCTGCAAGAGTCTATGGATTAGGAAATTTGTGAAAATACTTGTTCTTTGTGAACTTCCCTAGAGAAATGAGTATTTTTATATCTTACTTTATAGTAATAGATTTTGGTTAAAAATGAAAAATAACATAGAAATGTCTGAGGTAAATTAAAGATACCTATAATACTACTCTTCCAGATATCAGCCTCTATTAGATATTGAACATTTTTCTATTTTCCTGTATACATATCCATATATTTTAAATAAAAGTGGTATTATATAATAAATATAGTTCTGTTTTTTTCCCTGTATTTATCAATGCATCTTGTTCATGAAGATAAACTTCATAAAGCACCCATTTTTACTAGTCAGGGTTCTTAAATTAAAAAAAAAAAGTAAACAGAAACTGGTTAATTTACAGAGAAAAGAACAATGTGGGAAGGATACTGGGTAGCTCATAGAATTAGTCAAATTTAGAAAGATTTTCTTTAAGATTTATTTATTTATTTGGGGGTTGGGCAGAGGGAGAGGGAGAAGGAGAGAAGCAGACTCTCTGCTGAGCGCAGAACCTGATGTGGGGCTCCATCCCATGACCCATGAAATCGTGACCTGAGCTGAAATCAAGAGTCAGACGCTTAATCGACTGAGCCACCCCAGCGCCCCGGTCAAATTTGAAAAGCGGTCTAGGCAGGAATGGAGGAAGAGGAAGACCAGATGAGAACCAGCCTTAGGAATCCTATCCAGACATGCCTGCCCCTCCCCTCGGACTGCGCGGCTGCCCTTGGACCCTGACAGCTTTGTCAGGACTCTTGACTGCACTTGGAAATGTGAGTCTAATGAGTGGATATGTAGTGCTTATTGTATTCTCTCACATGGTAAAAGGAATTATGTCCTTGATGTTGGAGGTGAATTATCTTTTCAATAGTCTCTCAAGATATTTTAAGGACCTCTGGGTCTTGAGTGCTTCTCAATTTGTGGCAGTTTGGGGACAACATGACTTTCCTGCAAAATGGCCTTAAGTATGGGTTACCCCTCAAGAATCCCTGTTAGTTTTTGAGGTTTTTAAGTGAAGTGGACCATGTAATCTGTGTGCTATTTTTAGTCATCCCTGGACCTGACCTTGGGGAGGTTCAAGGTAAGTGAAAGTGGCTCTTTACCCGAGCATGTTTCACAATGATGAGCCAGGGAAGACAACTCAGCAACTAAGAAGAAAGCACTTAGCTCTGAGAGTTAGATATTTTTCTCTCAGGACCAATTTGATTCTGTGCTGTAAAATCCTATCTTCATTATCAAGTAGCACTGATTAAATGTTCCAATGTGCACAGTGCTGTTCCAGGAACCATACAAAGAGAATTATCCTGCCCTGTAGGATCTTAAAATCAAAAGCAGAAATTTATTACCTAAGGGGTGTCATTTGGCTCCCTGGATAAGAGGAGAAGTGAGTGCTCCAATCACTTAGGAATGCTTTACTCTCTTGAGCATGTTGTTTTAGTTGAGGAATTCTTCTAAATTGTTCTCTGCCAGGCTGTTGAAACCCCACAATCTGGGGACAGCCCTGAGTGTGTGGAGAAAATGCAGACTAAATGCTCTTCATGATTTTATTTAATTAATTTATTTTGTTTTCATAGACTGTAACACAAAAGAATCTCTGCTTTGTTCATTTTGACCCGCTAATTTCTTGAGCAAGTCACACCAGGTAGTTTTATGTCACCAAGATGGGCATAAAAGGCTCTCTGTGGGCCTTGTCCACTGAAGCAATCATAGCAGAGCCTTACGTGGTCTGACTCCCTGTCTACGGAAGCTGTAAAGAACACATCCCACAGCAATCCTCTAATAAACCATTGCACTATTTACTACACCCAGAGCGACCATATGCTCTAAATATTCTGACATGACCCATGGTTTTCTGAAGTATTTTCTTTTATTATCTGTCCCGCAAACCTTAATATTATCCTGGAAATCCCAATATTCTGATGCTCAAGCTTCATCTGCCAAAACTTATTTTTGTACTCAGAAATGGTATGAAATTTCTTTGTTACATCATCAGTGCTGGCTTGGGTTCGGTGATAGGTGCAGAACCGTGATTTCACTACGACTAGTGTTTCTGCAATACCCCACCTCTGTCCCCACTGCCACCCCAGTGAATGTCCAGCCTTCAGGAAAATCAGTGCAACCCAAGTAAGCATAGAAGAAGAGGGTTGACAGAGCTGTGGCAGCCCAAAGAGATTTCAGGATGAGGTGGGCAAAATAGCATGATCAGATTACAACGATAGTATGCCCCAAAGTGAAACACTTTGCTGTGTCGTTGACTGTCCCTCGTGGGGAGATATTTGCCTTGATTTTTATCAATGCGAAAGTTCTTTTCATTATCCCTGTGGCTGAAGTGTCTGTGTCTGTTCGCTCTTGTGAACACATAGCCTAAAGGTTGTGACAAATGGCAAAAAGCAGTGACAAATAGCTTAAAGTTTGAGATGAAGGCATTTAGAATCACTGTTGGCTCTTCTATGTCCTTAGGAAAGGGGCCCTCTGTCCTTTTATCCTGTCAGAGACGGATGCCATGACAATCTTTAAGCTGATCCAGGCAAATCAGTAAAAAGGTGGACCCTCAATTCCTTAGCAAAAAAAAGTAGCAGAAACCATTTGGCAGTTGGTATTTTAGAAGACTGGCCATCACTTAGGTTCCGGGGGGGGGGGGAGGGGGGAGGAGGTGGGGGAGGGCTTCCATTTTATTCCTGGGCACAATATGAGGCTAGGAATTATAACTCTCAATATAAGGACTCTGGTTCGTCACTACACCAGCTCTAAGATCTGCTCTCAGGAATGTGACACTGCCCTCCAACACCCCAATACTCTATGACTGGGGAGAAAACCTTTATATGTGAATTTTGCAGATAGCTCCATTCTCTAATCTGTCCTGTAGAACAGGATCAAAATCATTCAGAGTCTTTAAGGACATGATAAACATTTCCATTCCATCCTTGGGTTAAACAGGGATGGACCATAAGGACTTCAGGGTTTGTGTGAACAAAGATGACGTAATTACAGACAGAAAACTTAGAGTTTACAAACAGGAGTTACAAATATATTTAATAATCTATAAACAGTTTCAACATAAAAGGCAAACATCCACCAGAGAGTATTATGTACATTTCTATTAGAATTATCCATTCTATTTTACATCACTTTTGTCCCTGAAAATGTGTTTTTGTAATATGTTACCATAAATAGTTAAGGAGATTAGCTCACCCCTTCACTTTTCCTTAAATTGCCCTCAACTCCTTCGACAGAAATTTAAGGGCATTTAGAGCGTCAGTTATTCTTCCCAACCATCTGAAATCTTTATAACCTGGCTATTTACTTAACCAAGCTACACTATTTTTCTACTAAAAGCCACATCAGGTTTAAATTTATCCAAAATATTACTCTACTTTTACTCAGAACAATTCTGAACTTATCCTAAAACTCAAACTGCATGACACAGACGTTAACTATCATTTTCAAGACATACTGAAGGTGGCTGACAACATATAACAATGTCTTCTAAACTGCTTAAACAGTCGTATACCTAGTAATTGATTTATCAATTTTGAGTACCGAATATATGCCATGTGTCCAATTAAAAACTGAGCATAAAAATTCAATTAATAGAATAATGGCAAGGTAGCTAATATCAGATTAAGCTCTCCGGGCAGGGTGGGGAAATCTTTTTTTAAAACTATTTAAAATATTTCAAAAGTATTTGAAGTCACAGGAGAGTGGCCAATATCAAGGAGATAATGAAGGGAAAACAACCCTTGACAGAGGAAACTGTATTGGGTGACATTTGCCTTTATGTGGCTTTTGCCTAAGAACACCACCTTGTCCACTTAGTATGGGGCACCCAGAATTTAGACATATAGCCCCAGTTTACAAACTTAAAAAAAGCCAGATAACAGAGGTCTGATTTGGGAGGTTCTTATAGGTGCTTCAGAATGAAGTGTAAAATTCCAGAAGGAAAGAGCAAAGGCAGATGACCCCAAATCTGTATACAAACTCCACCCAAATCCTTGGCTGGTCTCTCAACTATGCATATATGCATATGAGGGGAGAACAAGAGAGTTGGATTTCAGCTGCTGCATACTGCAGGGGACACAAGGCTTGTCCAGCTGAATTAACTGTCTTCTAGAACAAAAATCAACATGTGAAGGAAGATAACCGAATACATAATCACTGAGATCTATTATTCACAATGTCCACTAAAAATTACCAGCATTTGAAGGGAAGGAGAATATGAGACCCATAGTTGAGAGAAAAACACTCAATAAAAACAGGCCTCCCTATAATCAAGACAGTGAAATTGACAGATAAAAATATTACACCCTCTACTAGAAAATTTTAATGGATTTAAAAGGAAAAGATAGTCTTGATGTATAAATAGACGAGAAATCTTAGCAGAATAGAAATGGCAATGAAATGGAAATTCTAAAACTGAAAAGTACAATATCTAAAATGAAAAAAAATTATAGGATGGGCTTAATAGATAATTGGTAATTGCAGAAGAAATGGTCAGTCAGTGAACTTGAAGATGGGTCATTAGAAAGTATTTAATCTGGAAAAGGGAAAAAAAATTGGAAAAAAGAATGAACAGTCTCAGTGACCTCTAAGACAACATCTGAATGTCCTTTGTAATTATGCTTCCAGAAGAAACAAAGAGAAAATAGCCAAAAGAAATATTTAAAGAAAGAATGAGGAAGATTTTCAAAAATTTGATGAACAGCAAATATTGGGATCCAGCAAATTCAGTTATCTCTAAGCAAGCTTGGAAAAAACAAACATATACAAAACAACAACAATGGGACATATAGTCAAATTGCTGAACACCAAAGACAAAGAAAAAATCTTGGAAGCAGCACAGGAGAGATACATGAAACATTCCTCTATGGTGGGACAATGATACCAATGAAGGCTGACAACTCCTCTCAAATATAGTCTCTTCTCTCTTTTTTTTTTAAGTTTATTTATTTATTTTTTTAATAACCTCTACACCCAATGTGGGGCTTGAACTCACAACCTCAAGATCAAGAGTCTCACGTGTTTCCAACTGAGCCAGGCAGGCACCTCTGATAGTCCCTTCTTGTACAGAATTTCTATTTTCATTTATTCCCACAAATTAAGCATTGTTGTTATTACTATTTTATATGGATTTTTTTTTTTTTTTTTTTTTGCAGGGAACATGTCTTCGTTTACCATTCACACTTGTATCTTAGACCTTCCTTCTGGGATGATATTCCTTCTAGATGTATATTCTTTAGAATTCTTTAGAATATGTTGTTTGTAAACTCTTACATTTTTTGTTTACTACTGTATTCTCAGTGCCTAAAGCCCTCAATAAATACTGGTTGAGTGAATGAGGAGAGTCTGTACTCAAACCATTATAATAATTAGAAGTCTCCATGTCTCAATCCCCCACACAACTCAACTCTGCAATTTCCCTGAGTTTTGTTGTACCCACTCCTAATAAAAGGCAGTCTCTTTACCAGCATTGGACCTGAGGAGCCCGGAATGCCCGTAAATCTCTTGGCTTCCTCACTAGGGTTGGGAATCAGACAATGAGCGAAACACACAGCAGGAAGTATGTGACATGGTTTGCTGTCTTGATACTCTCCCTCTCAGTTCACAACAACGAACTTCAAGTGGGTTTTTAATGCTGCTCAGGAATTATAATGCATTCTCCCAGTACATTCCCTTTCATACTCATCTAGATGACTATTTCATACTCTCCATTCTCTTGTCAAGCCTCCAAACCTCCTTTCTTACCCTTACATTCATCTCATAACCTGGATTCTTATTCAACTGATAAAACAGATGCCTCTAGAAGAGACCCTCCACAAGCTCTTTCCGTGACAAATGCTCAGCCCAGCATCTGTTCTGTGCTCTGCTCTCCCTGTGTCTCTGTTCCTGAAATACTTGTGCTGCTGTTTAAACTCAGCTCCTCCACTGGAACACCAAAATATGGCTAAAGCAAATCTCCCCACAGCCCCTTGAATCATCTTTTCTCCCCTCTTCTGCCAGATCGTTCCCATCAGCAAACATGGTATTTCTCCTATCTAAAAATGAAACTCTCTTAACTCTATTTTCTTCTCCTGGTCCCATTTATGTGTCTCTTTTATTTTTTTACTTATTTGAGAGAGAGAGAGAAAGGGAGAGAGAGAGAGAGAACACAAGCAGGGGGAGCGGCAGGCAGAGGGAGAAGCAGGTTCCCTGCTGAGCAGGGAGCCTGATGTGGGGCTCAATCCCAGGACCCTGGGATCATGACCTGAGCCAAGGCAGACACTTAATGACTGAGCCTCACAGGCGCCCCACGTGTCTCTTTTAGTAGCAATAGTCTTCCGAAATTTTATTTTCTCCCAACTGCCAACTTTTCTGCCGGCCCCCCTTCAAACCAATCCAACCAGGTTTTTACCCTCACTTACTCCATAAAAACTACTTTTGTCAAGCTCACCTATAACCATGCCATTGCTGTATCCTACAGTTAATTTGCAGCCTCCATGTTAATCTCTTGGTAGCATCTGATGTAGGTGAGCACATCTTCCATCTTAAAAAACAAAAACACAAAAACACCACTTTTTTCACTCAGCTTCCAAGGCCCTCCTCCACTTTCTGGTTTTCTTTTCACCTCACTGGTCACTTTTTCTCAGCTTCCTTTGCTGTTTCCTCTGTGCCTGACAGGACTTTTATGGCTGGACTGCTTCAAGTGCGGGTCCTTGAATTTCTTTACTATCTATATTTTCTTTAGTGGAGATCTTATTTAATCCCATAGCTTTAAAACAATCTATATACTGACTACTTCAAAATTTATATCTTCAACTTGGTCCTCTCCTGGGACTCCAAATTTATATCTATCTATCTATCTATCTATCTATCTATCTATCTATCTATCTATCTATCTATCTATTGTGCAACATGTCCAAAAATGAGCTCCAATGTTATTTTCCCTCCAACAAAACAAACAAAAAACCCAATTTACCTACAGTCTTCCCCATCTTGGTTGATAGCAATTCCACCTTTCTAGTTGTTTGGGTTTGAAATCACAGTCTTGACTCCCCTAATTCTCACACATTTAGTCCATCAGCAAAACTGCTGGCTCTGTCTTCAAAATATATCCAAATCTGATCACACTTTACCACCTCCGCTGGTGGTATTCTGGCTGAAAGACATTATGATCCCTTAACTGGATTATTTTAATGTTCTCTCACTCTACCCATTTTGCCTTCCTATGGTCTATTCTCATAGTCAACAGCCAGAGTGACCCTGTTCAAATGAACAGGTTGTGTCACTTCTCAGCTCACAGCCTCAAATTATTTTGCATCTCAGAGTAAAAGGAAAATCTGCTCTGATCCCATGTTACTTTTTTGATGTCATTCCTTACTGCCTTGCTGCTCATTCTTTCAGTCCTGATCATACTGGAGCCATTCCTTAATCATCCTGGACACATTCCTCAGGGCCTTGGCTCTGACTTACCCTCTACCTGTTGTGGTCTTTTTCAACATATGCACATCCATAAGATTCATTGTCTTTCTGTTGATACTGATATTTCAACTTTTTTTTTTTGAAGATTTTATTTATTTATTTGAGAGAGAGTGAGCAAGAGAGAGCACAAGCAGGGGGAGGGGCAGAGGAAGAAGCAGACTCCCTGCTGAGGGCTGGGAGCCTGACTCTGGGATCAATCCCAGGACTCTGGGATCATGACCTGAGCTGATGGCAGAAGCTTAACCAACTGAGCCACCCAGGCGCCCCCAATATCTAAGCTTCTAAATGAGGCCATTCCTGACCACACAGATAAAAATTGCCATGCCACTCCCAGTGTTTCCTTTTGCCCATCCCCCACAGCATTTATCATATTAGATAACTTACAAAATATTGTATATGTCAATCACTTTATTATCTGCCCTCCTTCTTTCCAAACCCCCTTCAATACACATATGTACATACAACTTCACAAGGACAGAGAACCTTATTTTATTCATGGCTGTATCCCAGAGTCTAGTTTAGTGCCTGACCATAGTTGGTGCTCAATAAATATTTGTTGAGTATGGTATTATCATTAATTCAAAGCATTACTACACACAACTTACTAGTATTTTTATCATGGAAGATTAATGTAAATCTAAATCAAAACAAAACAAAAATAATATTTAGGAAGCAGGAAGTAGAATGAATTTCTAGATTTCTACCTCTGATTTGATAGTCTTATTAATAAAATTCTCTCTATTTATCTACTTATTTGCATATAAGTATTTTCAGATATAGTTATATCAGCTTATATATAGTCCCTTTCTATTTAGATAGTGAAGTAAATTGTTGCTTAGGTGTTTATATTACTCCTATAAGAAAATTTTGTTTCATTAAGACTATATTTAAAATTTTCATTTTTATAAGCATTTTAAAAATTTTTATGGTCTGGAAGAAAAATAGGCAGTTGATTCTTGTGTTCAATTTAATTGCATTTTGCTGTCTTATTACAATGTAAATTACATATTATAACACATCTAACTATCTGGGAATTAAATATTCATTGGTATCTTAAAATCAGTATAGACCTACATCTGAACATTTGAAACTTGAAAATACACCCCAAAGTAATACCAAAGATGACAATGAATATAATGGAACAATAGAGGAAAAATCAGGAGATAAATATAATTAAAAATATATATCATATTTGTATAATTGGATATTTGAAGAATTTTATTATAAACATTTCTAGAGTCAAGCTTTAAGATGTTCATTATCACTGAAGATGCTGACTGCAGAATTAAACTACATAATTAATAAAGATGATAATTTAGCAAAATTATATAAAATATCTTAATCTTTTCTAAGAATTGAGAATTCTCAATTGAGAATGCTCTATCAGTTTCATTTAACTGATAAAATTTTATTTTGACTAATGAACTAAAACTTTTTTGCATAATTTTATTTTCCACTTTATTTCATACTTATCTTTTACTTTTTAAATCACTAATCTTTAGTTATCCCTGAGGTACAAAAATAATTTACAATCCATTAAAATAAATAGAAGTTTAATTGTGGCCATTTGATGGCTACTTATTTCCCCTCTTCATTATTTCACAAGAATCTCACATGAGCAACAGTTAAAGGAAGAAGTAAATTAAGTTAGAATCTCAGCAAACCTTCCCTAATACTGGACAATAGTACACATGTGTTTGGTCAGCAGTAGGTTACAATGTGGGAATTGTAACAAATGGGTAATTGTTCCTAATTTATTTTCCTGAAGCATTTTAGGCCCTGGAGTTTTTAGTACAAAAATATTTTTAGTTGTCAATAAACATTAAGTAGTTGAAAGAAGATTCTGAAATTGTCCCTGTATTAAAAAAAAAAACAAACTTTATTTTTCTAAATCATTTATTTTTGTTTTTAAGTAATCTAATAAACTAAAAAAGTAGATAATACATGTCTAATAGTATAGAAATATTTATTAAAATATAATGATTCAGACTATAAACTAAAAGACATTTTTAAAAAAATGAACCCTGTAGGAGAGCCGAGATCATTTTTGTTTTGCAGAACTCATTTTTTAATCTAACTGAAAGTGATAAACATTTATTGACAATTTATTTGTGCATGGCATTGTGCTAAGTGCTGATGAGATAAAGATGATGGTCTCTACCCTCAATAAGAACTTAATGATACTTTTTTTATTCCAGCAAGTCTACCCTTTGAATTATGTAATTAACACCACTGAGACAACTGTTACAAAAAGTTGACTTGAGACGGTGGGACTTTCAAAGTTTGGAAGTGGTTATCCACTATGATAAACTATGAATATTACTTGAGTTAGACTGTATATTCTATGGCCATAAATTTCAAATGTAAGCTGTGAGACATATTTAACCTAAGTTATAAGGAATATCTTGATTTTCCTGAAAAATCAAGGGAAAATTTGGGGGGAAATATTCTGCCCAAAATATGTGAAAAAGACCCTCTTCAAAGAGTTTTCAAGGCTCAGGTAAATTGATCTGAAATAGATTTCCAAAATTCCTTCTGTTAGAGATGGAGGAAATGGGACAGCTTATAGGAAAAATATTCAAGTGTAACAGAATCATTTATATGTTGAGAATCATTTTTCAAACCCTTAGTATGTACAATGGTAAAGTAACTTGATAAAATTGTTTATTAATGATCTTCCTTTACTTTGCACAATCATAAAATATGAGATCAGAAATAAGAGGACAATACAGAAAGTGATCTTGCTTTGTTATGGTAGGAAGTTCAAAATTATTTTATTTTTTTTTTAATTAGAGAGAGAGAGGTGGGGGGGTGGTGAGACAGATAGAGATGGAGAGAGAGACGAACTTAAGCAGGCTCCATGCCCAGCATGGAGTCTGAACTGGGGCTCGATCTCACAATCCTGAGATCATGACCTGAGCCAAAATCAAACGTAGGATGCTTAACCAACTGAGTCACCCAGGCACCCCTCAAAATTACTTAATAAAACAAACAGTAACGGATAAAACACACAATGTATGAAGAACACACATACCTCCCCCCAAAATAAATAATCTGGGAAAATGCATATTCAATCACCCAATGATGAGCTGTTGGCTTGAGTCTGTAACTTGCTTGTCATTCAAGTAGTGGTAATCTCTCTCTGGGCACCCAGTTCATGACTGAATTGCTAATTAGATTCCTCAAGTTTACAGTGTTTCTTCTTTTGTTCTCTAGTTTTTAATAATTCCTGAATAGCATTCTTAGCTTCCCCACAGCCAACACTCATATACACACTCAAAAGCTTATATACCATTAAAAATGACAACTTAACAATCACCTAAGTTAAAATCCTGGCTGTGCCCCCAGCCAGTTTTATGAAGATGAACAAATAAAATCAGCCTCTCTTGGCATTACTTCCCCATTTATAAAATGAACGTGTTGGACAAACTTTATCCAAAATGGTAGTTGTAAGCCTGAGCTGGTTTGCATATGTCTCTGTGGGTTTCATCATGTATGCAGTGAGAGCCACTGTTTTAAACAGTTCCTCTGGTGATACTGATGTGAAAACTAACAACCAGTAATGTAACTTACATATGACTTTTGAAATGGATAAAAAACTAAACACAAATGTAAGCGAAAAAATTTTGGTTATCCTGTACATAAATATTTTTTCCCATCTACTCTAAGTAACTGTTTAGTTACAGTATTACAGTTACTAACATAAGTATATTTACTCACCACAAGAAATTATAGGGACACCTGGGTGGCTCAGTCAGTGAAGCGCCTGCCCTCAGCTCAGGTCATGATTAGGGTCCTGGGATTGAGTCCGCATTGGGCTCCTTGCTCAGCAGGGACCCGCTTCGCCCTCTGCCTGACACTCTCCCTGCTTGTGCTCTCTCTCTCTCTCTCTGACAAATAAATAAAATCTTTTTAAAAAAAGAAATTATATAAATTATAAGTAGTTAATATGTAAATATTGTTATTACATATATATGGGTACTATAAAAATAAGCAAACAAATAAAATGCTCAATATATAATATTCTTACAAATCAAGTGCCAAGCTCCAAGCCCTGGAGAAACAGCAATTTCTTATTTGCTTTAAACCAACTTAATTTTTTATTTCTGAACAAAAATTTTACCATATGGGTGCTGCCATTTCCTAGCAGTGATTCTATATGAGTGGATAAAAATACCCAACCCTTCACATAGAGAAATATACTCTATGGTTTTTCATGTGGAAATGTGCTTAATAAGAATTTCATGAGGATCAACCACATGCCAGATCCAACATGATGTATAATGACCTAAAGATAAATAAGCAAACATCCCTGCACTGAGCCACTTATTACCTGGCCTACCAATCGTGTTGCCTTGGAAGAAAATCTCCATGTACTTATAAAGTTGAAATCCATACTTATTTTTTGTAATCCGATTATAATTCAAATCATAATATATAAAATTACACCATTGTTCCTATAGTTAACTTTGTTTCATTTATGCCCAAGTAATTTTCAGCTAACTGAAATCACATTAATAACTCAAGCAATTCCACTGAATACACAGGGACTCTGTCAGATTAGGGGGGATAAACCCAGATATGCTCACAAACCACCTCTTCAAGAAAAAAAAAAAAAGAGTTCTTATATGTGGTGGTGGTCAATTTTGTGGTGTAAGTACTCATACCACAATCAATTTCAAGCTACTAATAATTGAAGAAACAGCTTCCAAAGTACTGAATATTTTATGATCATCTCTCACAAGACAATGATGAAGTGAGATGCTGGTATTAGTCAGTGATAGGAGACCACTAGATAATACACAAATGAGTTATAGTCTTCTCACCTTCCTATGGAGAAACAAGAAGACATTTTACAGGATTATCACTTTAGTAACAGTTATATGGCAACCTAAGAGAAAGGAAAAATAAGTGGCTGGGGAAAGCTGTAGAGAGGAGGTGATATATGGACTGTATCTTGGGGGATGAGTAGAGGTTCCCAAAGTCACCAAAGTTCTCCAGTTTATAGTGTAGTGAAGTCACGGGGGATGGAATATCTTGACAAAAGAGGCAGTGTATGTCATACAAAAGGGGATGAATAAAGCATGATATAATCAAACTTTGGAATAGTATGATGTAACCAGAGAGACAGGAGGGGCAGTGAGACATGGGGCGCATATTGTAGTAGTAGGGAGAGTGTGAGGGAGCCTAATTATGAAGCCCTGTATGTCACATTTGGGAGCTAGGTAAGATTTGATATTTGCCTTGATTTGAATAGTGGGGTGAGATGTCTGGCTTCTTGTTTTAGGAAAAAACACTATAGAATCAGTAGAGAGGATATATTGGAGGTAATGAAGAATAGTGATAGCAAGACCACTTAGAATGTCCCTGCAGTATTCTATGAGAAAAAAGAAATGAGAGCTTGAATAGAAATGTTAAGTTTGAGGTGCTTGTGAAGATCCTCCTTCTCTCCCTTCTTGATAATAAACATTAAACATTGTATAAGTTTAAGCTGTACAATGTGATGATTTAATATGTGTGTTATATTGTGAAATATTTACCACAATAAGGTTAGCACAACCATCACCTCACTGTGTTGTTTGTTCTTGTTTTTAGGGTGAGAACATTAAATGTCTCCTCTCGTAGCAACTTTTGAGTACACAATACAGTATTAACTAGAGTCACATGCTGAACAGTACATCTCCAGGCCTCACTTATTGTATAACTGTAAGTTTATATATTTTTTTTTTTGACCACCTTCACCTATCCCACCAATCCCCACCCCACTTCTGGCAACCACTGATTTGTTTTCTGTATCCATGAGTTTGGGGTTTTTTAGATTCTAGATATAAGTGCCATCATACAACACTTGTCTTTCTCTGACTGATTTCACTTAGCATAATGCTTTCAAGGTCCATCTGTGTTGTTTCACATAGCAGGATTTCCTTTTTGGTGGCCGAGTAATATTCCATTGTGTATATACCAAAATTTCTTTATCCATTCATTGTTCAGTGGACACTTAGGTCATTTCTGTGTCTTTGTTATTGTGAATAATGCTGCAAGGGACATGGGAGTGCCAATCTGTCTTTGAGATAGTGATTTCATTTTTTGAAAGGATACCTAGAAGTGGGATTGCTAGATCCTGGTGTGGTTCTATTTTTAATTTTGTGAGGAAGCTCCATACTGTTTTCCACAGTGGCTGCACCAGTTTGCGTTCCCACCAACAGTGTACCGAGAGTTCTCTTTTCTCTGCATCCTCATCAACACTTCTTAGCTCTTGTCTTTTTGATAATAATCATTTGAACAGGTGTGAAGTGCTAGCTCATCATGGCTCTGACTGGCATTTCTTGATGATTAATACTGTTGAGCACCTTTTCAGGTACTTGTTGACCACTCTTATGTCTTCTTTGGAGAAATGTCTAGTCTTTCACCCATTTTTTAATGGGATTGTCTCTTTGTTATTGAGTTGTATAAATTTTTTATGTATTTTGGATATCAACCCCTTATCAAATCCTTTATTATTTAACAAAAATCCTAAGGAAAAGAAAACAATGAGGAAATGTTTTAGTGATCACAACAATAATAAAGAACACAGGCATATTTTCCTCAATGTGCTTTCCCTTTTCATTTTGAGACTATTGTTAGCAGACAAATCTTATTGTGTTCTCCTTCTTTGTGTAATTAAAATAATAGATTGTGTGGACTGTTCCTTTATTGTCATATTTCTACATAATCTTGTTTTAGTCAACTGAAATTATATTTGATTCTAAATGTAGGGACAAATCAACTGTGGGCAGAGGATATCAACAAAAGAGCATATCTGATTCAAGTGGATATTTCTGACTAGTCCAGTATTCACCAAATTAGATATTTTATGGAAATTCAATAATCTTGCCAAACATGTATAAATCAAGTCTTAATCCTACTTTAAAAAGCATGTTTTATATAAAGAACAACTTTTCCTCAAAAGCTTATTCGATGTGCAAAGAATTTATGTACTTTTCTTATCACACATTTGTCTTCTCAACCACATCTTTCCCCCCTGCCACCCCCCGCTTTTGAACTAACATTTGTTATTTCTAATGCAGTGGCAATGCTTTGTTCTCTATCTTCAATCCATGGAGTGTCCCGGAACAATGATAATGTCAGCACACATACAAGGTTTCAAACTTGTGCAACTGGTGCATGTCTATCACGGCTTCTAGGATTGTGTGGTGGTTATAGTGAGTGTTCCATGCAGAAAGTTAAACTTCAGGCATTAGGTATTGTATTCCCTTGTGGCATTCTGCCAAACTCACGTGCAGCCACTGTTTCTTATGACATATTAGCAAGAATATTAGTGGAAAAAGTAATCTGAACACCACTGGCATATTTGCCTGTTTTGTAAAGCTGCTTTCCTGCTAAGGATAAAGGCATTTACTTTTTTATTATAGAGAGGAGGTAAATACAGACTTTTATTGGAGAAACAAATATTAAACCCAAGTGAAAATTACCTCAAGGCCATGTCTATATTAAAGAGATGAAATTAATGAAGTAGTTTATTATGATGAGGTCACAAACTGGTGACCTTCAGGGCAGCTTTCTCTCCTACCCTCCTTTCTGGGGCATACTTAATGCTTACAAAAAATTTTTTTTGTACTACTATTAGGTAGGTGAAGCACTATAATCTCCACTCCCCCACAACTTGAGAATTGCCAACGCTGAACTAACCCTCCCACTTTTTGACTGGGTCCTGTAGACCTCTGAGTTTGTTAGCTTGGAAGTATAAACATACAGAGACTTTAGTTATCAGACAATGCTGGATTCAAAGCTTGATTCTTCTAATTACTATGTCAAGTCTCAGAGACCCATTTCTTCAGTGTCTTTTGAGAATAACATTGTTCAACTTACAGATTTTTTAAAAACTTAATAAAATCACCAAACAGTGCAAAATGTTTGTCACTCAGGGGGAGCTAAAAATGGTACCTTCCTTAGCAAGTATAATTATTAATAAATTCTATGTTGAACTGAGAGAATTAGAATCCCTTCATATCTTCAAAAGTTCACTTACTTGTCTTCTCAATCCCAAATTCCCTGCCCTTTCTATTTTTTGGATACTTTATTCTATTAGGAAGTCACACGAGTTATTTTAAAGCATGGAAAGTCATCCTTGGGGGGAATAATCTTTTGTGAGTTCTCTTATGCTCTGGTCTGAATATTTGTGTTCTTCCAAAATTGATATGTTGAAAATGTAATACCCCAAGTGATGTTATGAGGAGGTGGGACATTTGGGAGGTGATTAGGTCATGAGAGCAGAGTCCCCATGAATGAGATTGGTGCCTTTATAAAAGAGACCCCAGAGAGTTGCTCACCCCTTCCACCACACGAAACATATGGAGGAAGAAGTCTACAACCTGGAAGGGACTGCAACCACGCTGACTCCCTGATCTCAGATATCCAGCCTCCAGAACTGTAAGAAATAAATTTCTGTTGTTTACAAGGTACACAAGTCTGTGGAATTTTGTTACAGCAGCCTGAATGGATTTGAGATATCCTATGTTCCGTGCTCATAGTGAGACTATCTCCAAGCTCTATATGCAACATTTCAAAGACGCAATGTGATGCCGCATATATGATTTCCTAGGATAATATAATCTCCACATTTTTGAAAGCACAGGAAGAGAAGACAAAGTCAGCAAGTGGTAAATGTTACCAAGATAAACTAGTTTTCAAATGAGAAAATCTATGTATAAGAAACTGTTAGAAAGAGGCAATCTTGAGGACAGATTTAAAAACTGATGGTCATTTCCTGTGTACTTTGAAGAGTACAAACTAGGAAAATATTCTTTCTTGCTCACAGGTGGAAACTCTTCCTGTCCCTGGGTTGCCAACTTTTCTCATTTTTCCTTCCCAAACCAGATGACTCTGTACTCTTTTCCCCTAAGGCATATATACCTTTCTAAACTTATTTGTCTCCCTTTTTCCCTTGGGTTATTTTCTTGTCCTGTCTTATTTCACCTCATGCCTCGGGGAATACTTCCAATATGCTCGCAAGAACCAGGTAGTCCAAAAACAATACTCCCTTTTGTTTTCCATAAGCTCCATCCTCCATTCAAATAAGTCAGTTCTAAAATATGTTGAGCTTCAGGTTTATGAGCGCTGCCGGGGGATGGGGGGGGCAGGAGAGAAGGAAGGTTTGTCAGGGAGATTTCAGACGCACACGGCCTGAAGGCAGGGAGAGGAGGGGACAGAAGGTTTCTTACCTTCCAGGGTACTTAAACATCAGTGGGCTCCTGTTTCCTCAGGCTTCATTCAACTGTCTCACACTCTCCCCATGACGGTTTGTCATTGCCCTTAACATTGTTTCTGGGTGGAGAAGACTGCCACACAAAGCCTACTTATGCAGGAAACAGACATACCAAAAGAAGAGTCCTATTTCCTTTTTAAAAAAATTTTTTTTTAATTTTTTTTTTCTTATGTTCAGTACAACAAAAACTTACGATGTACTATATGCTGGCTAACTGAGTCCTATTTCTTTTAAGCAATGTTGTGGAAGTGAAGAAAATCTGTGACACCTTTCCACCTTCTCTTATATATCTTGTCTCTCTCAGTCGCCATGTCTCCCTCAGGCTCCTTCATGAGTATAAGACTCTTTCCTTTGTCCCTGCCCCACAGCACTTCCTGTTTCCCTAATGACACATATATAGGACAAGATACAATGCTGGCCTCCACATATTGGATTGTCACAGATTGGTTGAATTTAATTATATTTTCATTTTTCATGCTAAATAGAAATTATTTGAGGACAGGGATTGACTCTTCCCATCTGTATGTAACTTTCAGTACTGAGCACCCTGCCCGAGCATAGGATATGCCCAATAAATTTTCAATGACTTGGACCAAAGTTTTTGCTTTGATGGGAGAGGAGAATAACAAAGTCCAAATCCATCATGTCAATCTTTCCATTAAAATTCCCATTTCTTTAAATAATTCCCATTAAGGCATTAAGGCATTAAGTCAGATATAGTGGTCAAAATCCAGTTTTAGGAGTCAGAAGATAGGGTTTAAATCTCAGTACTCAATTGGGTTTTATATCTCCCTGTTTGAAACTGTAGAATGAAGTAAGGCCCTCTTCATAGAAATGCTGTCCAGAATGAAAGGCTTTCATATACTAACGTATAACCCAATCCAACGAGGATTTGTGTTTTAAAAGGGGAATCTGAGATAGGCCAAAGTATTCACAATAGAGGAATAAATCAAAGGGTAAAGTTTTGTTTTAGAAACCCAGCTGGAACCCTGTCTTCTTCCACATTTAAGCACTTGATTTCCCTCTAAGTTATTTTTTTCTTATGTAACTAGAGATATTAATTGTAAAAATAAAAGTATATATAGTACATGATCTATTGGGATATTTTCTGTCTTTTCTAGTAAATGGGTCTGAAACCTGGTTTAATTGAAAAGGATCCAGGACTTACTCTTCATGATTTTTTTCTGAGAGAAGGCAAAGGAGCCAAGGAAGAAAGATTAAATCACAGAAAATTAGGCCAATTCCCATATCACTGCCTACTTTTCTTAGTTTTTACATAACCCCAAGAGTTGACCAAAGTTATTGTATCACAGGAAAAGGGAATTATCCAAGTAGTTCTTATAACTGTTTAGTGAACTCATGACATTAGATAGCATGATCGTGCAAGCTAGATTGAGTTATGCTAGCAAAGGAGCTTTGGCTAGGATTTATTCTTGACAATACTCATTTACCAAATTCATAGGAAGGCTACGTGACCATTTTTATTAACATAACTTTATGTTTAGATTCTTGCTACTTACTTACGTTGTACTTTGCCTGAGAATGTCACTTTAGAGTCTCATAAGTATTTGAAGAAAACATTAAAGATATTCCCTGTTAAACAGACTGAACACCACCCTGAATTAGCCATTCACAAGTCCTCTGTATTTTACTGCTTTTTTGATATTCTTGTATATATTACATAAGAGGTAAAAGCAGGTAAATCCATTAGTTTCTTGCTTTTGTAAACAACTCATTAAAAATGATTTGAGAGCACCTGGGTGGCTCAGATGGTTAAGTGTCTGCCTTTGGCTCAGGTCATGATCCCAGGGTCCTGGGATCGAGTCCCGCATCGGGCTCCCTGCTAGGCGGGGAGCCTGCTTCTGCCTCTGCCTCTGGCCCTCTCTCTCTTTCTCTGACTCTCATGAATAAATAAATAAAACATTAAAAAAAATAAAAAATAAAAATGATTTGAGAAAATTAAGATAGACTTGAACACTTAAGCATCTTTAATGAGATTGGGACTTTAAAGTAAATTGACCCAGAAAGTCCTTTCCATGGGGACAGTTGGGATTCTTTTTTTTTTTTTAATTTTTTTATTGTTATGTTAATCCCCATACATTACATCATTAGTTTTAGATGTAGTGTTCCATGATTCATTGTTTGTGCATAACACCCAGTGCTCCATGCAGAATGTGCCCTCCTCAATACCCATCACCAGGCTAACCCATCCTCCCACCTCCCTCCCCTCTAGAACCCTCAGTTTGTTTTTCAGAGTCCATCATCTCTCATGGTTCATCTACCCCTCCGATTTGCAGACAGTGAAAAGGCTGTGGAGCTAAGCTGTAATCATATACTCTATTTTGGCTTTTGGTAATTTACTGAGCATCTGACTGTTGGTAATTTACACCCAAAGTACTTTGATGTACAAATAATCCCATTTTCTTTTCACTCATGGTTTAGGTACTATGAGAAGCCATGCATTATTTCAGACCATTCAAATAAATTATTGCTGCAGTGCTTCAGGGCATAATTTATTCTTGGAGAAAATTTGGTTGAGTGTTTTGAGTTTTTGTTTTCTAAGAATCTCTTTGCAGTCTAAAATTTTAGTGTCTCTGTATCTTTCTAGAATGCATGATGTACTGCATAGAAGTCACCAATTCCAATACCCTCATAACCTATAAAGCTCTTAAAATTGCACCTAATCTCAAAGTCTTTCCAGCTAACTCCAGATGAGGAGCAGTTTCGACTCTTACTCTATTTGTTCCTGAATTGCTCCTGAGCCTTCATTTCTACCGTCAAAACATTTGCTAGACTGCTTGTATGTTTCTTGGCTACTGGTTTGAAGTTCCTTTGTCTAAGGATACTAATATTTCTTTTATGTTCTAGACAATGTTTCCTGAAATTACAAATCTTTACAGGACAAACCTATATCTAACACATTTAACTTGATCCCTTCTGAGCTTCCTGTTGAGAATTTGTATATCTTAACGTTAAATGGAAATTTAAGGTCATTCACTCTTTCTCAAAGGCAGGCAGGTTGATATTGAGTCCCCAGCCTTTCAGATATTTCTTTTAATTACCGTGAAAGTAAACACACTTCCCTTTTGAGTTGTGTTTCTTCAATTAATGAGATAACAGAGAAGTGTTTACAGGACATTAGCTGTTCCTCAGTGATAGCAAGGAAACTGCAGAAGCTACATCTCTAATTGCTTTTCTGATACAGTCTTAGCAAACACACATAAGAGTGAAGTTCACGGAAGGGATAAATGGATTCAGTTACCTTCATACACTGCCTTCAAAGAGTGGTTTAATTATGTTTCCTTACAGCAGCTTCCCTTCCCCCCAACCCATTAGAGCTTCTTGATTTATGACACAGTGGTTGTAGCATTCCCAGTAAAGACAGGATTTTCTCCTGTCAGAAAGCATGGCTCCCTGGTGATACTGCTCCAGGTGAGTAAGTGAGATTCTAATAGCTCTGGGTTATTACCAAAGGCAGGATCAAGGAAATAACTTTTATTTTTTTCTGTTAACCACACATGCCAATGAAAATTCTCAGTTAATAAGTTAATTTGTATAAATCATGTTTCATATACATAAAAATTGAAATCTGAGACATCAAAAAAAGCTTTCTGGTAAGATCAATTTTCTATAGTATCTAAACCACTTTACAAGCTATATGATTGGTTATAATTATGCATGCATGTTACTTATGTGGGTCAAAATAATGTTTGAAGGGCCCAAGACTCATTTGTTTTTACTAATGATGCACGCTTTTCTCTTCATCAGTGTCAGGAATTTGCTTCCTTGGTCTTACAAAGGCAAATTCATTTACAATGGAATCTATTGCTATTTTCTGACTAGATTGTATGTCTGAACCTCCTCATATGTGGTTTGCTACCAGTAAATAATGAGATAAGCACATGCTACAGGCCCTTGCCCTTTAAAAAAACTTCAATGGCTTTGGAATTTGTGTCACATTTGTATCTTATTAGTACAACTTATGGGTAAATAAACATTGCATGTGGATACCTAGCTGAATAAAGCATAAAATCTGTTTCCAAGAATCCTATGGTCTAAAAGGGGAAACCAATAACAAATCAGATTATTATAATATACAGTTGACCATTGAACAACACGAGGGTTAGGGACACTGACCACATGCAGTCAAAAACTCTTGTATAAGTTTTAGCTCCCCCAAAAGTTAACTACTAATAACTTACTGTTGACCAGAAGCCTTACCAATAACATAAGCAGTCAATTAACACATATTTTTTGTTACATGTGTTATATACTCTATTCTTACAATAAAGTAGGCTAGGAAAAAGATGTTAAGAAAATCGTAAGGAAGAGAACATACATTTACAGTACTATACCATAAAAAATCTGCAGATAAGTAGATCCACGTGGTTCAAATTCTTGCTGTCAAGGGTCAACTGTAGTGTGGAAGTAGCATAATCACTGTATAAACATTTATCATGGTTTTGTAAAGCAGGCATGAGTATGTCCTTGAATAACATTTAAGCCAACACTTTCTGTTTACTCTTTATATTGTGGACTCCTTAAGTTTAATCACTGGTCATGGATAGGAAAAAGAGGTTTTATGGATAACTCTGGAGCTGCAACAAAGATCCAGGTTCCTAGAGTGACTCTTGATAACTCAGTGATCAGAAAGGTACTATGATTGAGTAACAGTCATTCTCAGGGGGCCACCAAGAGCAACCAGACCCCTTCTCTGAGTGGATTTAATCTATAAAGTGAAGATTAACTTTTGGCCTCTGTTGGGGAGGAAGGTACCCCAATAATCCTTCATATGGAGCTCCCTTATATACATTTCCTTTTCAGGTTGCAAGAATGCCCTGAGCCATGTAAATAAGGATAGCTTTAACTTATAAATTTTTAATCTAATTATTTCTGTTATTCTCCATTACAAGTTGTTGGGCAGTGTATTTAATTGAAAATATTTCTTTACTGTGTATTGCAGAAACTAAGAAAACACCCCCAAGATTTAATTCTGATGACTGAAACATTTTAAAGTTCCTATCATATAGTTCTGTTCTTTGCAAGACATAGTCAATTTATGTCCACCCATGTGCACAGCAACATTATTCATAATAGATAAGAAGTGGAAGCACTTCAAACGTCCATCAATGGAGGAATGGTTAAACAAAATGTGGTATATACATACAATGAAATATTATTCAGCTTTAACAAGGAAGGACATTCTGACACATGCTACATGGGCGAATCCTGAGGATATCATGCTGAGGGAAACACAACAGTCACAAAAAGGCAAATATTGTGTGATTCTACTTATATGAGGCTTTTGAAGTAGTCAGATTCTTAGAAACAGAAAGTAGAATGGTGGTTGCCAGGGGCTACAGGGAGAGGGAAAAGAGGAATTGTTCAATGGGTATAGAGTTTGCATGATGAAAAAATTCTGGAGATCTCTTTTTCAACCATATGAATATATTAAACACTCCTGAACGGTATACACAAAAATGGTTAAAGTGGCAAATTTTATGTTTTTGTACAATAAAGGAGATAGTAAGTCTACTATTTTTACATTTGAAAATATCATTATAATATCAGAAACCCTGACTTATAAAATCCATACTACATGTAGGTTGATTTTGTGAGAATTATACCAGCAAACTGCCAGTACATGGTAATTTTGAAAGACGATACACACAAAAGGCAAGGTGAACAGACTAAATAAAATCATGTAATACTGTCCTGGAAAATGACTTAGATGAACACTCAAGATTCTCTCTCAATTATTCTATGATAACAAATTTAAAATCTCTTCCTAGGCAAAATATAAACTCAACAAGGAGTATAACAAATCTATTGTTTGGTAAATCAAATCTCATAATTAAATTTGGGAGGAAAAGAAATAGGGAGGGAGGGAGGGAGGGAGGGAGGAAGAAAAGAAAAGAATAAAGCCTCAGTGCACAACTCAAGAGTTCTTAAGCAAAGCTTTATGGTATTCTTGTTATTCCTGCAGAGCCTGTCATCTGAAAGACCCACACTGTAAATGACATGACACTTAAAAGATTAAGGAAGAGACAAACTTTCTGAGATCTAAGTATAGTTCTAGAAGCCCAGGTATTTCATTCTCTACAAAAGAGAACCAGAGTGTTTTCCAATTGCATTTTCCCCAGAGACCTATTTGGCTCTGGAGGCGAACTCTACTGTGTGCTTAAAATGATTGGTATTAATATTGACTTTTAGACAGGCGAGAAGCTAGAGATGTAATAGGGAAGGACTGGCATGCTTCATGCTCTGTAGGCAATTATATTTGCACAAGATATGTTTGTTGTAAGATGCAAATCACCAAAATGAGATCTAGGAAAATGTTTCGAGCCAATCTTGAACATATGCTTATGGTACCTGTTGAAAACATTTAAGTTTGAGAAGGAGAGGAGAATTAAGAGAGCTATTCCAAGAAGAGTGTCTGTGAATATCAGATTTAGGCACATTCAGTTCTCCCAGAGACCAATCTATTCAAAGAAGTTGCTTAGAAACTCTGAGACTATCATCCTTTACATGGGGACTCCACTGAGAAAAAAACAAGGAAAATGAGAAACAGATGACTGCAAATAAATAGAATGGAATTTTGGCACTAGAGAAAGCAGATCTGTAATTTGAAGGCTATGAATATTTACACATTTTTATCTTGGGGTCAATGAGATTATGAAGACAGTAAACACCTTTCTTGAGTTTGTGACCTATACAAGCATTGCTTTGGCTCTCTGTGATCTTTTTCCTTTTATCTGTTAGAGTAGATAGTTTCTTTACACTCTGTTTAAAACTAAGAATGGCTGTTCTTTATTTTTTCCTGATTAAAAAAACAAAACAAAACTGGTAAATGATTGTTTGGTTGTCTTTTGTTTGGATGTAAAGACTTACCATGACTAGATGACAGAACAAAGCAGTTATTTCGCATTCTCATATTAGAGACTTAAATGTTGGTTTTCTGTTGCCAAAAAGACCCATAGATCCATAAAAGCAGACCATGACTTCTGTAGTTATGACTTGAATGATAGAAGGAATGTGAACATATCTGAGGAAAATACTTTTTGTCTGCTCTTTGTGAAGCAGGTCGAGACTTTTAGTGAACTTTACCAGAATTTATTATGCTCTTTGCTTGATGGCATTGTTTTGAGATATAATTTGGTTTTCAAATAGCACTCAGCAAACATATGTTTTAAGAAGTCAGCTCTAAATATTTGTTGGCAACTGAAGCTACAGGGAAGGATGCTTTGCTTTTGGAATTTTCTTCATCTTTCTCTTTTTTAATTATTGAAAAATTACCTGACATACAGGACACTTTCTTGTGTTTTTCTTGGAATTCCATAAATGGAAGAATTTCCTTTTTCTGTCCAATAAACCTTGATGTGTCTCTACTCAGGAAGTAACTTCTACTGTTCTGGAAATGGGCATCATCATATGATCTGGGGAGCAATTTATATCTGGACTGAAGAGCAAAAGAGTAGGAATGACATTGTACAGTACTTGTAACTTCTCACATTTTTTTTATCATGTGTGACATTTTATCCTCACTAAAACTGTGTGAATTAGGGTAGGCATATGGTGAACATCAAAATGTCTAAATGCCTTAGTTTGCACACATATGTAGCCACTAGGGTAGCAAAGACCTCTAAATCTAAGTAAGAATATGGACTCAGCTAGAGTGCAGGGCAACCTGCTTGCACTCAGGCACACACACACTCAGGAGATCTCACATGATTTGCCATCTCGCTATGTCTCTCCTCAACTCAAAGTTTGCATATATGCATTCCTGTGTTTGTATTCCTTTGGTGATTGCACTATTGTTCCCATTACTCTACTTTTTTTTTTTCATTTTTTAAATTTAAATTCAATGAAGATAATAATGTATTATTGTTTCTGAGGTAGAGATCAGTGATTCATCCGTCTTATATAATACCCAGTGCTCATTACATCACTTGCCCTCCTTAATCCCAATCACCCAGTTACCCCATCCCTCCACCTCCCTTCCCTCCAGCAACACTCAGTTTGTTTCCTATGATTAAGAGTCTCTAATGGTTTGTCTCCTGTTCTGATGTCATCATGTTTAATTTTTCGCTCTTCCCCCATGAACCTTTGTTTTGTTTCTTAAATTCCACATATAAGTGATCTCATATGATAGCTGTCTTTCTCTGATTGACTTATTTCACTTAGCATGATACCTTCTAGTTCCATCCATGTCATTGCATGGCAAGATCTCATTTTTTTT
>NC_138370.1:14794432-14876607 GCF_054177405.1 Leptonychotes weddellii
AGAAAGAATAAATACAATCATAGGATAGTGGGGACAGGTGCACAAGTAGAAAAATTACAGTTTTAATCAAAAGAAACATCGAAGAGAAGGAGTTGGGGCACAACTGTTGAAAAACTACCTGACTGTCAAAGTTTTAGAAGCAACATGATGCAGGGGCGCCTGGGTGGCTCAATCAGTTAAGTGTCCAACTCTTGGTTTCCGCTCAGGTCATGATCTCAGGGTAGTGGGATCGAGCCCCGTGACAGGCTCTACGCTCAGCATGGAGTCTGCTTGGGATTCTCACTCTCCCTGTCCCTCTGCTTCTCCCCCTGTTCATGCTCTCTCACGCGCTCTAATAAATAAATAAATCTTAAAAAAAGAAGCAATGTAATGCACAAAAATATTGCAATGTACAAAGCAATATTTAAAACCCTGCTTTGGCTTGTTAATATTAATAGCAGTGAGAGTCTTAAGCCAATTCATAAAGTTGAAATTTAGGTGGTGGAGATAAATTATGTTAAATGAACATGTTGCAGATTATAAGCAGCTGCAGCTTAAAATTTTGGAAGTCTTGCCAATAAAAATAACAGAGGACCCTTGTAAAGAAAGATGGTAATGATTGGGCTAAAGTGACAACTAACAAAAGTTATAGAAAAGGTGGTAGAAAATAGCGGAGAGTTCTGGTGCCTCACCTCTGAGCTCACTCTCTCTGGCTTTTTCTTGTCTCTGTCTTTCCATATGTGTATTTATACATACACACGTGCGTGCACACGCATGCACACACACGCTTGCACGCACAATGGTCTTAAAACTATAGAAACGGCAGCTTAAAACAGAGATCATTACCAAGTAAGGCTGTCAATGGCAGGGTTGTGCACTCAAGCAAACAAAGCACAACATAAAAAAAATAGAGAATTTCCATAAAAATCAAAGTCATGATACATTCTTTCCCTACTTCACTGCATCCCCAATCCTGGCTTGCATACAGTTGGCTTAAAAATTGCAGTGAATCTTTTTTTTTTTTTTTTCTTGAAAATGTATTCATGCAATGTAATCCTGGCATACACTCAATCTCTTGGTACTATCCAATATTAACACGTTTTTAGAAATAAATAGAAGAAACAGTAATGAAAGAGGTACTCAATAGAAAAGTCCCTTGGGATCTAATTTATATGGTACTGGAGAAAATGCCTAGAAGGTCTGCAAGCAAACAATGGGCAATATACACAATGTTTAGAATAATATAGCATATTTTAAAAAAGGAATAGAGCCTCTAGAAAGGCTTTTGTGTTTAGAATGCCAAAATCCTAACATAAAGACTTCAAAAAATAATTGAAGGGGAACCTCTACATTGATGCTCTAGCAAATTTTATTTGATAAGAAAAGATTTAGTATATGAAGATGTGACTTCAGAAAAATAAAAATATTGTATCAGGGATATTGAATATCTTTCTCTTTTCATGTGAGCTTATTCAAAAGGCAGGGATAAGGGCGCCTGGGTGGCTCAGTCGTTAAGCGTCGGTCTTCGGCTCAGGTCATGGTCCTAGCGTCCTGGGATCGAGCCCCACATCGGGCTCCCTGCTCCGCGGGAAGCCTGCTTCTCCCTCTCCCACTCCCCCTGCTTGTGTTCCCTCTCTCGCTGTGTCTCTCTCTATGTCAAATAAATAAATAAGATCTTAAAAGAAATTTTTAAAAAAAGGCAGGGATATGTATTCAATTGAAAAAATTATTTCAATGTTTCTGGTTTATTTTAATATGCATCTTCTCAGTCAAAGACAAACACGTGCGTTACTTTACAGCTTTACAGGCAAGAAAGACAAACTAGAAAAATTATTATGGCACCATTTATAGATATACAGAAATTAGATCTTTTACATTTTACATGAAAAACCTTAGTAAGTGGTTTTAGAAATTATATTAGAAGACATTCTATATTTACTTGTTATCTTTTAATGCTCATTTCTGCCATGCATGCAAAGCTCCAGAAGATTAAAAGTTGGTAGCCACTGCGGTTTGGTACCAGCTCTAAAGTTCAAAGAGCAAATAAGTTTTTATATTAATGGAAATAGTGTGAAACTGAGAATTTGTTGAATTTGTTCAGGATGCACTTATAACCAGTTTTCATATTTAAAAAACCCTAGAAAGAAAGCAACATAAAATGTTTTTCTAATACATGTATGAAATTATTAATCTTGGTCTTGCCATTCTGATGGTTTTGTTAAAACATAGAGGCCTATTCAGGGAAATTACACATAGAGAAGTAGGATCTATAACGTGAAGTGTAAGCCAGAATGAAGCTTTTTCCCTACCCATGAAATGCAAACACAAATAGGTCAGGAGAGCAGTAAAACAATCAGGACTCCAGTGGACCACGGGGAAAGAGAATATGCAGGTGTTCAAAGCTGATTTAGTCAAAAGAAATAGTTGTGATATTTTATACACGTTTTTAAAAAAGGATTTTCCTAAGCATTTCTTTGGATAAGGTGACTGATTTAAAAGTAGAAACAGTCTGACATCCATGCAGAATTAGGACCAAGAAAGTACCGCATTAAATAATTTCAGTGTCAAAATATCTTGTGTTTGATGGTGTGAATGCACCCAAACTCGCCTTCTCGGAGTCCTTCATTTTGAAAGATCATTCTGAATAACTTTTTGCAGTGCTGTCATGAAGAGCAGAAGTCAGGGCAGCAAGTTAGAACTCGGAGACCTACGTGCCTGTCAGCATTTCCATCATAAACCTGTATTATCTGGAGCTTATAGGTAGACTGTAAAAGTCAGGCAGGATCTAGGCATTGAAACCTTTTTGGAAAAGTGTTATATTTTTAGTCCATGTAGACTACAAGGGTGGTAAGAACACAGGGTTTTCAGACCCAAATATAGCTGTACATTACACACATTTAAACACATCAAAATAAACCAGGAATGTCCTATTTCTAAATTCAAAGGACACAAAAAAGAACACATAATTTTAGGCTACTATCCAAACTCTCTTGTCTGATTTGTTCAAAATCTCTCTTCCATCAGGATTACGCAGAGAACATTGAAAGCGTTAGAAAGTTTTTAGAAACAAACCTAAAAAAGTTGAGGTTTTATAAGCTGCTCATCTTTGAAGTGTGGCTTATGTTCCAAGGCATTCATATGAAAATAGCTAGAGCTCTTTGTTTTACCCTTAACTATTCTTTCCTTCTCATATTCTTGAACTTAATAAAAGTGTTATTTTTGTCAATAAGTTTTCATTGTATAAAGTAATGTAATATGCAGTATTTCATTAAACTCCACAACAAAACTAATTAACCGGCAATACTACCCTCATTTTACAGAGGAAACGGTTAAGACTCAGCAGGTATTAAAAAAAAAAAAAAAAAGACTCAGCAGGTAAATGTTTTACTCAAGGTCCCGCATAAGGAATCAAAATTCAAACCCAGGTCTTCTGAATATCACGTTCTATTTAGTGCTGTTGACAACACTCTGTATTAGAAAAACAGAACCAACAGGATGGATAGATGGATAGAATGGATAGATAGATGATAGACAGATGATAGATGATAGATTGATTATAGGAATTGGCCCACACAGTAATGATCTGCCATCTACTGGCTGGATGACCAGAAAAGTCAGTGACTTAATTTTGTGCCAGTCCAAAGGCTTGAGAACCAGGAGCCCATTATCCAAAGGCAAAAGATGGATGTACCATCTCAAGCAGAGAAAACAAATTCTCCTTTCTCTAAACTTTTGTTCTATTCAGGTCCTCAACAGATTGGATGAGGCTCACCCACACTGGTGAGGGCCATCATTTTTATTCAATCTACTGATTTAAATGCTAATGTCTTCTGGAAATACCCTCACAAACACCCCCAGATAATAATATTTTACCAGCTATCTGAGCATCTCTTAGCCAGTCAAGTTGACATGTCAAATTAATCATACGCCCCTATCATTTCAACTCTCCTACCCCCTCACTCATACAGAATCTGCTGCTCGCCATCATTATGACCTCTTCTGCCTGGACTCCTCTCTATCCCCACATATTTCTGGTTAGCTTCTTCTTTCCTCCACACTAAGCCTCTGTCAGCCATATCCGTGAAATTTTCGAGCTCATTGCTTCTCTCTTGAGGATTCTGTCTTCTAGGGAACCTGTGGCAATGTCTGGAGACATTTTTGGTTGTCACCACTTGGTGGAGGAATGCTATTGGCATCTAGTGGTAGAGACCAGGGATGCTGGTAAACCTCCTACAATGCACAAGACAGCCCCTCACACAAAGAACCCTCCAACCCCAAATGTCAGTGCTGAGGTTGAGAAACCCTGCTCCAGCTAGAACTCGACATTAACAACTCAAGATCTTTCCAGCTTCTGCTGTAATCGGCTATTGAACCCTCGGTGACACCACCTTCAACTTTCTTCAGTGTTTAGAGCAGTGCCATTAAATGTCATTCACTATGCTATTTAAATGTTATTTGATGCCATTTGATGATTTTACAAAAAGATCTCAGCTCACATAAAAACTAGAAAGGGAGGTCTATGAAGGAGTTTCTGGTCCATTTTACTATTTGGTGTCTATTGTTTAATGCTTCCCTCATAAGTAAGTGTTCAATAAATATTTGCTGAAGCAAAAAAAAAAAAAAAAAAAGGGAATATGCTTTCTCTGGGCCATAGAAACATTTGTCGTATGTGGCTGATCCAAATCCTTTCCAGTACTGAGGTCTCCATCCCTCCCCTGCAACCCCTCCTGCATCCTCTAGGCCTTTGCAAACATTATCTTTCAATTATTACACTCTGCTAACTTCATCTTCACTATCTTCAGATAGGCTCCAAAATCTTGCTTTTATAATAAATTCTGCTACCAACCTTTTTTTATGCATTTCTTTTATTGCTAAACATCTGGAATAATTACTGGCTCCAATTCCTCAACACATAGAGTGTGTAAACTTTTGCAGTCTCAGTGGATTTCCCAAATCTCTACAAATACTGCTCATCTAAAATTCAATAATGGCTTTCTAATTGCAAACTGAGAAAAAGCCATTGTCTTTTCTGCACCCTTGACCTTGCTGAAGCATTTGATGTGGTTTCTGATCTATTTCATGAGACTCTTTCCCCTAGCTTCTATAAGATTGCATATTCTGTCTTCTTACTTATATCCCCCAATACCTGTTATTATCTTAGTGGGAACTCTTGCTCTTCTAGGTTCCTCAGTTGGACGTTTTCTAAGGGTTCATTTCTCTCTGGGGTTATTAGTTTTCTTTCTAAGCTTTCTCACTTGGTCCTCTCATTTACTTCTCTGTGAATAGCTAACAAACTTCCATTCTACTTTCTTATTTCTGGCTTAGCCTGTCTACTGTTACTTCAGATTCAACATACATAAATAGAAATGACTATTTTCTTCCCATTCTCTTCCATGACTTGGCTCCTCCCGCTCTGTTGTCCCCGAAACCCAGAAGGTTCTATCTAGGGGCAGGGCTGACATAAGAAGCCTCCTTTCTGGGGTGCCTGGGTGGCTCAGTCATTAAGTGTCTGCCTTTAGCTCAGGTCATGGTCCCAGGGTCCTGGGATCGAGCCCCGCACTGGGCTCCCTGCTCGGTGGGAAGCCTGCTTCTCCCTTTCCCACTCCCCTTGCTTGTGTTCCCTCTCTCGCTCTCTGTCAAATAAATAAATAAAAAATATTTTAAAAAAAGGAAAAAAAAGAAGCCTCCTTTTCCTGAGCCTACTCTATATTTAAATGCATACCCACCATTTTGTCACGTCATTGACCTAAGATCCTGGATTTTCTCTCTCCCATAGAAAATGCAGCTCTGCAGAACCAGCAATTTCTTGGACTGTTCTTGAAAGACTACACTTCAAAATAATATCTCCTGGGGTACCTGGGTGGCTCAGTCGCTAAGCGTCTGCCCGCATCGGGCTCTCTGCTCCGAGGGAAGCCTGCTTCTCCCTCTCCCGCTCCCCCTGCTTGTGTTCCCTCTCTCGCTGTGTCTCTCTCTGTCAAATAAATAAATAAAATCTTAAAAAACAAAACCAAAACCAAAACAAAATAGTATCTCCTGCTAAAGAAAATAATTGCTCCTTAATGGTAATAGCCAACACTCAGGTGTATGTGCTTATACATAGTACTGTTACTTAACACAAAAATTCTATGGGTTAAGCACTATTATTATGCACATCTAACAGATAAGGAAACCAAGACAGAGTTAAACAACGCATCCAGTATTACATTGCTAGTAAAATAGCAGAGCCAGGAACTGAACAGGATTTGAAGGCAGTTTGATTCAGGAGTCCCTGCTTTTAACCTCTATGTTCTACTGTCTCCTTAAAGCAGACACATGTAACACAGATGGCCAATGATTGGGTATACAGAACAAAACAAAAAGCCATACGATTTTAAAGAGGAGTGTAGTAGATTGAACAATGGCCTCCAAAAAGTACATCCAAATTCTAATGCCCAGAACCTGTGAAGATGACATTATTTGGCAAAAAGGTCTTTTATATGTAATTATGTTGTTGATCTTGAGATCATTCTGGATTTTGAGTGAAGCCAAAATCCAAAGGTAAGTGTCTTTATAAGACGACACAGAGATACAGAAAGGGTAATGAGCACAGAGCCAGGGACTGGAGTAATGCATCTACAAATCAAGTTTGTGGTAACTGGTTAGGGTACCCTGGAAAACTAGTAAGATGGGAAAGATTTCTATGAGGTGGAGCAGGACATAGAATAATAGAACCCTGTGGAGCACTGGAGAGGTCTTGATAAAATTCATCTCACCAACAGAATGCTGCCTGAAGATGAGATTTTCTTATCTTTGTATAGTATATCCTATTAATAAATTTTAGTGGTTAATATGTAATGATTGGAATAAATGAAAAAATTAAAAATTAACACTCTTTTTTACTATATTATAAATGTGGAATTGTCTCTTAAAATTTTCTGTGTTAAAAATGCTGGGTAGGGGGCCTGGGTGGCTCAGATGGTTAAGCGTCTGCCTTCAACTCAGGTCATGATCCCAGCGTCCTGGGATCGAGTCCCACATCGGGCTCCCTGCTCCTTGGGAGCCTGCTTCTCCCTCTGCCTCTCTCTCTCTCTCTGTCTCTCATGAATAAATAAATAAAAAATCTTTAAAAAAAAAATGCTGGGTAAAATATTTTCCTCTACCTTAAATATCTAAGTTCTTAGATATCACTCTAGTTGCATTTATTTTATCAAAAATTCTTGAATATTTTCATACCTATACAAAATACAGGGTCATCTACATATCGTGTTATGATTTAAAAATAATTTTTTATAGACAGAGAAGTACAAAGAACTTATTTCAAAAACCTTAATCATTTAGAATTAAAGTAATTCTTGGCACCTTGGAATTTAGATTTATATATCTTGGAATTTAGATTTATGTGTGTTAAAGAGGGTATGATTATGTTCTCAAATCAAGTTACATCATTGAGAGGTAAAATTGAGTTGAATGTAGTTTTCATAAATACACTTTGGTTCCCATGTGACTATTCTTACTGAACTAGCATGCTAACATTCCAAAAAAAACAAAACAAAAAAACCCCCATGATTTTCAAAAAGAAATCTTCAAAAGAATTACATTAATTTAAAAAATGAATAAATGCAATGATTAAATTATTGATCAGTAGAGATCCTGGATTCTAAGACAGTGAAAATATTAAACATAGTTTTCTCAGATAAAAACCTCTGGGAACAACTATCTATATTTATATTTATACCCTCCCCGCATTATTTCAGGGCCTCTTTGGGGTAGAATAAAAAGGACCTTGAAAATGTGAATTGCCTGAGAACTTAACTTTTGAAATTCAAATATCCCTTACATCAATCAATCATATCTGATTCATATATATCAGATTCATATATGAATATATGAATACATATAGCCCTGATATATATGTGTATGTATAAAATCATATGAAATATATTTAGCTGTTTTATATATATGTATGAAATATATGTATAGTCCTGATACCTTTTTTCAGATGTACATATATACTTTTTACAGATTTTTTAAAATTAATTTCTTTTAACTTAAATTCAATTAACATATAGTTTATTATTAGTTTCAGAGGTACAGGTCTGTGATTCATCAGTCTTATATAACACCCAGTGCTCATTACATCATGTGCCTTCCTTACTGTCCATTGCCCAGTTACCCCATCCCCCTCTCCCCTCCAGCAATCCTGTTTGTTTCCTATGATTAAGTCTCTTACGCTTTGTCTCCTCTGATTTCATCTTGTTTTTTTTCCCTCCCTTCCCCTCTGATCCTCTGCACTTTCTTATATTCCACATTTGAGTGAGATCATGATAATTGCCTTTCTCTGATTGACTTATTTCGCTTAGCATAATACCCTCTAGTTCCATCCACGTGGTTGCAAATGGCAAGATTTCATTTCTTTGATGGTTGAGTAGGATTTCATTTTATATATATATATATATATATATACACACACACACACATCTTTATCCATTCAACAGATTCTTTAGTTATATTATTCAGGTACATATTTTGTATATATGCACCCATATATAGCCCTATCTTCATCCTATTTATTGTTATTACCTTAACTTGGAATTAGTAGATACAAAGTATCAGGTGTTTCTATTTTGTGACACTTAGCTACTTTGCAAAAGTAATCATGATCAACACATGTAGGACTCAGCTCAAAGGGAGGAGGTAATGGAAACATTTCTAAGGGCAAAATACACTTAAGTATCAAAGCAATGTGACTTATTTCTAAACAAGAAGAAAATATTATTTATATACTAACTAATTGGGTTAATTTCTTCAGAAGTGATTTCAGGATAGAATCTCTTGCAAATCTAAAACAGAAAAAAAATAGAAAGGCCTAAGTATCACCCTCTGTTCTAAGTCTCATTTTCTTATCTGCAAAAATGGGAGTAATAATGGTTATGCCTCTTTGTGTTTGTTTTTAGGACAAGAAAATAAATAATAAATTTTAGCAATAATCAATAATTGAATATAATTATGTATGTTATGTATAATTAAAACACTGTGCTATGTGCTCTGTAAAAATATAAGATGGACAAAGTATAATTAAGCTTACATAAGTTTTCTATTGCTGCTGTAACAAATTACCACAAATTTAGCATCTTAAAACAACAGAAATTTACTATCTTACAGTTCTGCAGGTCGAAAGTCTGTTGCTCATCCCACAGGGCGAAAATTGAGATTTGCATGGTTGAATTGCTCTCTGGAGTCTGTTTCTTAGTGCTTTCAGGTACTTGGCAGAACTCAGTTCCCTGCTGGGGCACCTGGGTGACTCAGTCGGTTAAGCATCTGCCTTCAGCTCAGGTCATGATCCCGAGGTCCTGGGATGGAGCCCCGCATTGGGCTCCCTGCTCACTGGGGAGCCTGCTTCTCCTTCTCCTCCCCATTCATGTGCTCTCTCTCACTATCTCAGTCTCTCTCAAATAAATAAAAATCTTAAAAAAATAAAAAAGAACTCAGTTCTCTGCAGTTGTGGGACTGAGGTCCCCCTTTTCTTGCTGGCTGTAAACAGAGGGTCGGGCTCAGCTTCCAGAGGCCACCACATTCCTTATGTCCCTGCCCCTTGCTCCATCTTGAAAACCAGCAGCTTCTGGTGGTATCTCTCTCCTATCACATCCCTCTAACCCACCAGGCAAGGGTCTTACCTTTTAAGGACTCGTGTGATTAGATTGGACCCAGCTGGATAATCCAATTTAATCCCCCCCCATCTGAAGGACTAGACCCTTATTCACATCTACACAGAACCTTTTTCCCAGTGATATAACTTATTCACAGGTTCCAGGGATTAGGGCATGGACATATTTGGCAGACCCATTATTCTACCTACCCCAAGCCCCAAACTTTATGTATACATAATTTTATAAAATGTATAAAAATGAATAAAGACAAGTAAATAAAACAAGTACATACACAGCAGTCACATAAGGCAGAATGTGCATCTTGCTCCAGGAAACCACACATCTGATAGTGAGTTCGGGATACTACGTTCAGTAAGGAAGTTATAGAACTATTCCTTTGCTCGGGAATAAAAAAATACAAAACAAAACAAAACTTTAGAACAGGCTTTTTTCTTTTACAAGGAGCTGTTTTCTGTTACCCTGATCTCCTTTTGCCTCCTCCACGCTTCCTACTATAGCAGTTAAAGAGCCCTAAAGAGGAAATGGAAATGCCATTTTTATCAGGAGGCAAGCCATTTCCCATCCTCAAGAAATACAGCTTCTAAACTGATGGACTTGGGCATCCTGGGTATTTTGCAGATAATCAACTCTAAGGCTTTTTTTTAAAAATGTTATTTTGTGGAATATTTGTATAGAAATTCTCCCATTCCTTCTTTATTTACCCTTAAGAGATTATGATCAGAGGTTAGTTATGTGACTTTGGTTCTCCTCCCTGTGGCTGAATTCTTGGGAACATGGCCAATATTAGCAGACCATATTGTATTTCTCCTATCTTGCTTATGTTTCCTTTTCATATCTCTATCATTATCAATCGTTGCCCTTGATCACAACCTAATTCTATTTTTCGGCTCAGTCACTGCAGAATTGTGGGGGATTTTTTCTTGACCTTTATCTAGCCGTACTGAATTTTTTTACCTTTACGTATAAAAATATTTCCTTCCACTACTTGATTGAGTATAGTACTCCACTTCTAGGCCCTCTCAATTTAAACTATATATACATATATATGAAATATATATATGAGATACATATATATGAGCTATATATATATGAGCTATATATATGAGCTATATATATGAGATATATTTATGTACTTCTTTTTATGTAAAAATCTGACCTAGATCACTTAAAAAAAAAAAAAGGACACCTGAGTGGCTCAGTCGGTTAAGCATCTGCCTTTGGCTCGGGTCATGATCCCAGGGTCCTGGGATTGAGTCTCTCCTTGCTCAGCGGTGAGCCTGCTTCTCCCTCTGCTTGCCACTCCAGCTGCTTGTGCTCTCTCTCTTTCTCTGACAAATAAATAAATAAGATCTTAAAAATAAAAATCTGACCTAGATGAGACTGGTTAATATCTAGCTTGTTTCATAGAAGTAAAATAATTTTAATAGCTTATGAAGTGCTAACTGAGTAACCTAAAGACATGACACACTTCCTTTCACATGACACAATATAAACCCAGTATTTCCAAGCTCAAAGTAAAATTGTACATTTTAGAGCAGTATTTAATTAATTAAGGCAAAGAAAGACTAAATCGTACAGACAGAAGAAATAAAAAACAACATGTTCAAGAGCATAGACTGAAATCAGACAGCCAGGGCTTGGATTCAACCTCTATCACTTACTACCTGTTTGAGCTAGGGCAGGTAACTTAAACAGTTTTAAAGCTTGAGGTTTCTCATTGAATAGAAGAAAGTAATAATATCCACCTTAGATGTAGTCATGCAAATTAAATGAGGTAACATACCTAAAATCTTTGACATACACTAATTACTCAACAACGGGGAGTTTAATATTTGCTCAGACATGGTTTTAACAGGACTAGACCTCTGTCTGCAGCTAACTGAACAGGGAAGAGGGCCCCTCATGCAGCCTCACGGACAGGGCAAGGAGGTGCCTCCTGACGGTGGACCTATTTAGTGGATCCACTAACGGGTAACGTTTAATGCGTATGTTCTTTGTGCCAGGAATCGTATTAAGACCCTAAATGTATTATCTCTTTAAATGGTCACATGAATGGCATGATACAAGCATGATAACACATTGATAGAGGGGGGAAACTCCAAGTTAATAAGGAGGAGTAGCTTCTGTTACACACTGCGAGTCGGAGATATAAACAGAATATAAAAACCCAGGCTTCTGACCCCAGAACCTGGGTGTTCATACTTAAAACTAAGCTATCAGCTTTCCCAGAAAGCAACCCTTTCTCCAGACACCTCTGGTCCTCACAGTGGAATGTAAGGGAATGAATTCTTAGTAATATTAGCCAGTCTGATCTAAACATAATAAAATATGTATATTCCTTGACATAAGCAAATGCAAGTGGCACATTGTCTCTGTTACCTATTGCAGGACAACAAACAACCCCAAAACATACAGCTTACGCCGCTGCTTTCTTAGCTGTTGGTTCTGTGGGGCTGGGGCTCAGCAGTGGGAGCTTCTCACACTCCCAGACCGACGAATGCGGCTCCATGTCTAGCTCCCTCATGTTCCTCTCAGACATGAGGGTCCCCGCCCACCCCAGGAGAGTTTATTTACATTTACACTACTTCAAAAACTAATGATGTACCGTAGGGTGACTAACATAACATAAAAATAAATTTAAAAAAAGTTTAAAGAAAATGAAAAAAAAAGAAAAAAAAAACTTGAGATAGTACAGAAAGTTTCCACACCTAGTCTTCGCTATTACTAATATCTTACATGAGTAGGGTACATTCGTTACAATTAATGAACCGATAATGATGCATAATTATTAACTAAAGTCCAGATCTTTTCTTCCTGATTTCCTTAGTTTCTAGCTAATATTTTTTCTGTTCCAGCATCTCATCAAGCATACCACATTACGTTTCGTTGTCATGTCTCCTTAGGCTGCTCCCGGCTGAATGCACTTGTAGTCTTGCTTTTTTTTTTTGGTGATGTCTTGTCTTCCAGGTCGTCTCCACACAGTACCCCACCCCACCCCCCGCACACTCACACATACAAGCAAGGTAGTTTGAGTGTCATACATAGTGGTAAAAGACTCTAAGACAGAGGAAGTGAAAGTTGTCACCCTCTGAGGTTCGGTTCCAAAGTCCCATCACTTCCTCTGCATCCTCGTGGTCAAAGCATCACAGAATTCAGGTAGGGGGGAAATTTCCACCTCTTGATGGGCAGGGCAGCATGTGTGTGGAGGGAGCTCGGGCAGGATCGGCACAGCACATCATCAGAAGCCACCTGCCACACGTACACCAGGCGAATGTCATCAGTTGTGTATTGACTGTTAAGCAGGTACTGATGAAATCATTACGACAAAGTGAGACCAGAATGGCATATTGATATTGAATTCAAATTATTGTTTAAGGTATATATCTCCAAATCCATTGTTGCCCTAGGATATCACATCTTGATACGAATATATATTTTTCGTGGAATTAAATCTCTCATAAAAATGTTTAATGTGCCATGTGTGAAAGTGGTACTTTTATTCTTTAGTAAATACAAAAATCATCTGCATGCCATTAATAAAATTAGTCTTTACCTTTAGCATAGAATTAGGAACTGTGGCTCTCTCTAGAAGTCTCAGTTGTCTCCAGGCCTAAGAATGGAAATACTGATACTATGACAACACAGCCTAAATTTTCTGCTTTGCAGACGCCAGATTTATTTTTAAATGGTGTGAATCATATCTGTGCTGAGAGGCCAACTTCAAAATATAAAAGAAAAATTGGCAATGGAAGGATTTTGCTGCTTTGGCTGAAGTGAAGCGCTCTACAGCATTTCATTCTAGTGGAGCGTCTGACTGTGAAAATCTTTCCAATTGTAATTCTCTTTGGCTTGCCAAAAGGGGATTATGAACTAAAGTCAACATTGCAGGAAATGTCACCTGTCCTTTGAAGGAAAATAATAAATCAAAATGGGTTTGTTCATCATATTTAAAAGGAAAAAAAGTGTTGATCTACTTTAGGGTCTTCTCTCATTCCTTGATAAAGCAGGTAAGTAAATAAAGAAGAATCTCATCATAACTTTTGATTTTAATTCTTGCTCATCTCCAAACAGAAAAAAAGGAAATCTCCTTTCAACACATATTCATAAAAAGAGAAAAATAAGAACAGAGACAGAGAGAGGACAAGTGAGATGAATAGTGTAACATGACCATGGAAATAGAAATCTTCAAGTCAGAAATTAAATTAAGAAAGAGAAGTTTTTTAAAGGATTTATTTATTTATTTATTTATTTATTTATTTATTTATTTGAGAGAGGGAGAGAGAGAGTGAGCTTGGAGAGGATCAGAGGGAGAGAGAGAGAATCCTCAAGCAGACTCCCTGCTGAGCGTGGACCCTGACGTGGGGCTCGATCCAGGACCCCGAGATCATGACCTGAGCTAAAATCAAGAGTCAGACATTGAACTGAGCATCCCCAAAAAAGATACCTTTAAATTATGTTCTGTTCCTTTCATAGATACCATAGTACAAATTCAAGAATGAGAAGTCAATAAAAACAGAATCTAGAGACTGATTCCTCAAAGATTGGAAGTATTTGTATATTATGTTTTAAGCAAATAAAGGCAAACCTACAAAACAAACATGATAGAACTTGAAATTTTATGTATTTTTTTGTGCCTCACTATTTTTTCCAGGGGTTTTAGCAATTACATTGCGTGTGATTACTACTTCAGAGAAAGAAAGTGATATCTCTGGCTTAGGAAGACATTATGCCTATGAGGATACAACTCCTTCTTTAAAAAGGTAATTAATAATGCTACTGATTATATATTAATCTGAAAACGTACAAGAGCAATTTTGGAATTGACACCACTATATGGGCCCCATTTGCTGTGTTGTTGTTTTAATCACCTACTACTAATAACATTTGGAATGCTACAGTGGTAAAAAACTTAGAAATGGCCACAGACTGGAAAGATGGAAGATAATGGATTATGAAATTTTCTGTCTAATGTTGCAAGGATGTGATTTATTTAGTCAAAGAAGCCAATAAGCCCCTTACAATGGATATGTAGAATATCTGTAAATGTTACTACTTTGTGCATTTTCTGGTATGGTTTGTTATAACATAAACAGCTTTTTAACTGTGGTTTTTAAATCAAGACATATTGCATTGCTTGATTTTTATTTATTGGTTTTTAACTGAATAAAATAAACTGAATCAAACACAACCGTGGAAATTTGGAAATTTGCATTTGAATAATGCACAAAAAGAAAATAAACATCCTCTTTTTTTTTTTTTATCAAGCCAATAGGATGACTTAAACAAACAGCGACGTTTGGGTGTGGTGATGACACAGCCTTATAGTCTTGTTCTGTCACTTCTCTGGCACTGATGATTAGAATATTGTCTTTATGATTAAACTGTTACCATATTGAGATAGACCACAGAGCAGCTATCAGATTAGGGGGATGTTAACATTTTATTTAAGTTCTGATTTTGAAAGTAAAAGATAGATAGAAAAAAAAATAGACAAAATCCTCAGCAAAAATTTGCATGAATCCACATAGTTCCTATGTCTTTATTTCTTCCTTGACTCAGATTTTCAGATACAGAGAGCAGATTTTATTTTTCTATTTTTTTACTTTTACTTTTTACTATTCAACCTTATTACCTGTTGAAATTTTGTTATTAGCTATTGATTTGGGTCAGCTTCTCACCTCTTTGTTATCTCATCTGGATTTGTACTGACATCAAAAGGACTCTTTCCTTTATAGGAGTATTTGTAAACAAGGGAATCTTTCTAGATCAAATGGATACATTGCCCAGTTTTTCAACACTTCTGCATATAATCTACTCCACTGCGCACAGCACCCAGTGAGAAGCCAATAAATGTTGTTGACTGACTGCTTCCTATCTAGTTAGAAAATGGGGGTAAAAATTAAACATATTTTTGGTACCCTTCCCAGCTTCAATATTTTAATTTCTCAGAGGAGCCAAATGTGGTTAGAAATGGTGCAAGCCACTTCCAATTTTGTTATCAGAAGTGTCTGAGAACAATAAACTTATTTAAGATAGGCCAGAAAGTATAAAAAAAAAAAAGAAAAAAAAATAAGCAGTACAGCTTTAAAGTCAAATTACCTGGTGTTTCTTTATCAACACTTTGACCAAGTTTAAGGCATTAAATCTAATTTTAAACTGTGATTACATATGGAAAGCACCAAGCATAACCACGCGTAACAATAGCAGGAGTTAGGCTGAAGGACATACCATTCTTCGCTCAAATGAAAGTTAATTTTAAAATGTATGTGAATAAAAGAGAATATGGCATGGGAAAGTTTTGAAATAGGATATTGTGAAGTCAATGCATTACTTTTCTACGCTCTTCAACAAAATGTAATCATTTAAAAAACTTATTATTCAAGTAATAAAAGAATATGCTTTCTCAACAGTTGTAAAATACCAGGCCTTGGCTACACTTCTTGAAAATGATGGTATTGATATATAGAAAAGGAAAAAATAAAGCTCATGAGTACCAATCCTGAATGTAAATATTTTATTCCATTTTTACCCTATATGTTAATATGTTCTTCCTTTATTCACATTTAAAATTGCAGATACTCAGGAAATATGTTTATATTACATTTTTAAAATTTGATTTCTGGGATGCCTGTGTGGCTCAGTCAGTTAAGTGTCTGCCTTGGGCTCAGGTCATGATCCTGGGGTCCTGGGATCGAGCTCCACGTCAGGCTCCTTGCTCAGCGGGGAGCCTGCTTCTCCCTCTCACACTCCCCCTGCTTGTGCTCTCTCTCTCCATCTCTGACAAATAAATAAATGAAATCTTTTTAAAAAAATAAATAAAAAAATAAAGCTTGATTTCCCTTTCTTCAGAACTTAAAATATTCTCTGTAATTTTTAATGATTTTCATTCTTCTAGTTTGAATCTGCTTTAACATGACTGCAACATATATGTTGCATTTATTTATACAAATGGCTTAAAGATTTGAAATAATCCAGATTTAAATGGTCAAATAATGAATGTTTAAGACACAAGGTACATGACATATTTAGCTACAGCGCTGATGGAAGACATGACCAAATATGCAGGAATTATACCTCCATCTGATACGATTTCTGTCACTTCCCTTGTCTGAAACAATCTAAACTTGAAAGTATATGGCTTTGCCAAAAGGAGGTAGAAAACGACTTTAAAAATGAAAGATTACATTAGATTAGTGATTTGACACTACCCTTGAGAAGAGTGGTTAAACAAATGAATTAAACAATTGAATTAAACAAATGAATTCTTTTTAATTCAATGAAGTTGACTTGTGGTATGCTGAGGTAGGGAATATCTGTTTGCTAACAAGTTAGCAATCTTTGCCCATGAAGAGCTCCTAACATTTCTGTTGATTGATCAGTGAATTATAGTTGTTTCGGGGTCCCTTTTTTCCAATTCTCTCCATTCCTTTGCCATTTTTTCCTTTTGGTTCCCTTCAATTCACTTCCCATCTGTGCTCCGGAATCAAGGGAAATCAGAACTCCAGACCAAAATAGCTTTCTAAGAACTGGGTGCCCACCTACAGTTCATTTTCTGACACTGGTTGCCAAACACGTTTTCTTCGGCAACTGAAATTAACATTCCAACAATAACAGAAATTGCTAAATATTTCATCAACTTTCCTAGAACTACGTCTGCCGTCCTTTGAGGCCATGCAAGGGCATCCACCTCTCTGAAGAAATGACGTTGTTCACCCCCACTGTCGACAGCCTAGTGCAGATGGAGGAATTTGGAAGTACTGACGGCATCTTCCGTCCTCAACGCTAAAGCAATTGCTGTTCCCGATCCTTAGCTCTCTTTGAGTGCTTGAACAGCTCTTGTCTGGCTTTGTGTGAATGATTTCTTGTCTGAATGACCTTACCTTCTCAGTTCCTTTCCTCTGCTCACCACACCCCCCCTTATCTGGGCAGGGTACAAAGGTACAGTTAGCACATCCGCATAACCACGGAGGGACACGTGCCCAGTACCATGTGCCCGCCGCAGGGGCCACATCCCAAGAAAGATGTTTAAAGATTCCTTCAAAGATCTTAAATAATCAAAAAAAAAACATCTCGCTTTCCATTTTAACCCTCCTCATTTTGCACGTAACTAAAATGTTAAAATTCATTATTCAACGTTCGTAATATGACTTTTTTCCTGCAAATATTACAATTTAACCATTTTCTTTATGTCATCCTTGTGAGAAAATTATTCGTTTTATGGCTTTATCCTGACTTACGGAGTTGGAGAGGACTTCTTTTTTTTTTTTTTTTTTTTACAGATTTGAAGTGGATTCTGGATAGATTTGGAAGGTACCATAAATTAGCTTTTCCAACCTGGGATTATGTTCTTGTTCTAAAGTCTGCAGCAGTTATAAAGCTTGAGAAAAAGAATCATTGGTAGTTTGGGAAACTATTAAGTAAAAGTCTCATTTCCCACATTGAAGTAGAGAATGAGTTAGTACAAAGCTCAGTTCCTGGAAAGATTCACTGTTGACACTGATTTAAAAAAAGAAAAAAGTTGCCAAGAAAAAAAAAATGCTACTTCTGTTCTATATAAATGTCTTTCATTCAAACTTAAACATAAAAACCGGTAATATCCAGAATGATAATTTGGATTATGTAATCAGTGTTAAGTGGATTTTTAAATATGGAAAATTTCACTAACTTTCTTAGCTTTAACTAAAAATAATTTGAACATGGTGAGGAGTTTCATATGTATGTATTACTATGCAGTGTGGTTCTGACTCTGATTGCATTCAATATTCCATCTGGTTCAAACCATGTTTACTCATTTCTCCTCTAACTATGTACCCTTCTTGAAAACTTTGCTCACTTCTCCTTTTAGAAGCCTTTAAATTGCTCCAAATCTGTCACAGAGATATATGCCCAGGGAAGTCACATGCAACAAACCTCAAAGTAATCTAAATGTCTATCAATAAGGAAGTAATTCAGTTTAAAAATTATATGCTCATATCATGGGATATTTTGCAACGGGGAAAATAGGAGATAGGATAGGGTTGCTGATTTGAAAAGATGTCACGATATGTTGCTAACTTTTAAAATATAAGGGAAAGTTGCAGAATGGAGTGTGTAATTTCATTCATTATCCTTAAATGCCATGTAGCCATAGAGAAATATAAAGATAAATAGATTGATAACTATAGCTATAGATAAATTAAAAGAGAGATAGGTAAGTAGGTAGATATGGAAATAGAGGTGGAGATGAGTTTGGGAATTTTTGAGAGGGAATCAATAAACACTGATAAATTTTTTTCCATAGTTCTCAAATGAAATGTGGGAAATGAGACCTTTACTTTCCTCCAAACAGCTTTAATAGTGTCTGAATTTTTTCATAAATGTGTATTACACTTAAAAAAATTATGTGTTTCTATAGTATATCGCATTGACTTTGCATTCCACATATTCTGCCTATCTCATTTCGGAGATACTTGTATTTACTCAGTCATCTGTTTTCCAACTTAGACACATTGCTTATACGTACTAATTGCCCTTGGTCTGAAGTAGCTTCCTACTTTGATTCTGCCCTTCTTCCCTTGTTTGAGCTTTACAGTTTATCTCTCCCAAGAAAGAAACTGATTAAATAGATTTGGGCAATCATTCTCATCTCCCGAGCATGGCTTAAAGCATATTCTCTCTTAAGCCAGAGACCAATTAACTGCATTTTTAACTTAGATATTCAAATTAAATTCTTCCAACACGAAGCATATAACTTTGAATAAAGACGGTTTCTCTAACACCCATGAATGTGCATTAAAGATTCAACAACTAGAACTGTCCTCGAAGAATCATGTGATAGGAGAGACGAGAACTAATGAGAAATGTAAATATAATTTAGAATATATTTTCTCAAGAGGACTGTTGCCCAACCAGTTTCTGGTGCAGCATACAACAAAACGAATGAGCGCTCCATCTTTCTGGATGCCCCAGGACTATCATTCAACTTCTAAAATCTCACTCTTGCAATTAAATCAGTTTTTACGAATTTGCAGACGACTGGCTGACTCCTTGCAATGTGCGCTCCCCGCTAGAAACTTGGTCATTAGTCTTCTCCTCATTCCCGGCATGTCACGCCAACCAACCCCAACCCTTCCGCCATGTGTACACCCTCAACCGAGTGTTACATCTCATACTGTGATTCAATTCCATTCGTTCAGCATCTACCACTGTTTCACAGAGAAGTGGGCATTAATAGATGCTGTCAACCATGTAAAGGTAATGAGAAGTTAAATGAGCAGCTGAACTCCATTTATTCAACAAGCGCTTGTTGCATATTTACTGTGTACGGGGTGTTATATGTTAATGGGAGGCTGGAAAGTGATTCCATTTACGTATCGTTACAACGAGGCCATTGAACTGGATGATCTCTAAGGTGAATTGTGGGTCTAAATGTAAATTTCTAAATGAGAGAACAAAGCCTCTTTCCTTGATTTAACCTTACGGACAGGGAACTATAATGTCTGTACATAAAAATATTTAAAATATGAGCACATATTTATGTAGTGCAAAGAAGTGCTAATGGAATGTAAAGTAATTTGAAGTGGATCAGTAAAGAATGCTTTTTGTTTTTTATTTATTATTATTTTTAAAGATTTTATTGGGTGCCTGGGTGGCTCAGACGTTTAAGTGTCTGCCTTTGGCTCAGCTCATGATACCAGGGTCCTGGAATTGAGTTCCAAGTCGGGCTCCCTGCTCAGCGGGGAGCCTGCTTCTCCCTCTGCCTGTGCCCCTCGCCCCTTTCCTCCGTTCTCTCTCTCTCTCTCTGTCAAATAAATGAAAATCTTTTTAAAAAGAATTTATTTTTATTTATTTGGGGCGGGGGGGGGGTGGGCAGAGGGAGACAGTCTCAAGCAGATTCCTCACTGAGCACAGAGTCCCATGCAGGCTCGATCTCACAACCCTGAGCTCATGACCTGAGCCGAAATCAAGAATCGGAGGTTTAGCCAACTGGGCCACCCAGGGGCCCCAAGAATGCTTTGTAGACCAGGTAAATCCCTAGCTGTAGCTTGAAGCATGTGATGAATGGAAATAACAGGCTATTTGAATGAATTCCAAGTTGAGATTAGAGGAGTACTAGAATGTTTATTCTTGTCCCTTCCACACTCAGAAATGACACCTTGGGCACCTGGGTGGCTCAGTTGGTTAAGCGACTGCCTTTGGCTCAGGTCATGATCTTGGAGTCCCAGGATCGAGTCCCGCATTGGGCTCCCTGCTTGGCAGGGATCTGCCTCTCCCTCTGACCCTCCCCCGTCTCATGCTCTCTCTCTCATTCTCTCTCTCAAATAAATAATAGAACATCTTAAAAAAAAAAAAGAAAAAAAGAAATGACACCTTTCCAGGCAGAATGAGAAGATAGAATAGCTTTGACTTACCATCAATGATAGAAGAGGCAACAATTTACAAAATATAAGGATGGAGTGGTAACTCCATGGATGTTGAGAAATGTGATTGAGCATCTGACACATGGGGGAAGACTGGAGTTTCAGAGAAGAAAGAGCTGAGGAGGAAGGGTTAGTGCTGAGGAGGAAAAGAGAGGAGGTCTGCATGACAGCCAGAGAATGTCCAAGAGCACATCTAAGCATCTAGACTTGAAAGCTCTATGCCTTTGCATCACGCTGGTAGGCAAGAGATCTTAGAAGCAGAAACAATCTCCCACCCCAACTCAACTGTGTATAATTGCGATTTATAAAAGATAACTTGAGTTAAGGGTTGCTTGGAATTCTTTGTCCTTTATGTATATATTTAGTACAGAGTTAGATGCAGGTGTAGGAAATGCTACCCAGAGAAATAACTGGCTCAGCATGGCTGATAAAGATCTTTCCTGTTCAAAAAGGGGAGGATGAGGACAGCATGCCATCTGATTTCCCTCCAAATGCATCCTGGGGCTGGCCCACACAGAGCTAACTCCAGGAATAGAAACAGATCCAATGACGAAGTAGACCTTATTTTTAAAAATCTGTACATCTTTCAAAACAAACAAAAAAACACTCTATTTGTTGACCCATTCTCAAGATGTTTTTTCTCCAATAATTGCTCATAAAGCTTTAAAGGTGACACAAACTAACTGAAATATGCTCAGTTCAATATAGTCCTATTCCATATTGCCAGTAACGAAACTTGAGTGCCCTCGACTCTCTCTTTTATACTGAAATAAATGGACATTGGTATTTTCTCCGCCTAACCAGAAGCAACTCAGAATTGAACATGAAAGAAGTGGAATTTTCAATGGAATGCAGTTTTCTTGTGTGTTAGACTTGCTAGAAATGTATCTTCCAGCTTCATTTTGTTCACATGTCAGTCTCAGAGAAATGAGTTTTAAGGAGTTCCTCTGGCCAGGCTAGCATAGAACTCGTAAAGGAGGAGAGTGGCATAGCTGGTATTATTTGTTAGTTTAGTTGTTTTCTAAAGATGATGTTAGAGAACAACTAAGGATCGTGGAAAATAATGACTAGGCTATCGTGTGGCTCGAGCTAGAGGGCGCGTTTTGGGCTCAGAAAGACTTGCGGTATTAGCCAAATAGTGAATTTTGAGATTTGTTAGCATTGTACCACAATAGAATTGGAAAGAAACATCCAGGCTTTCTAGTTCAAACCCTTGTATGGCTATGACAGATGCGGATACAGCTGGGTTGTTCTGTGAGTAAAAATGCCTCCCTTTAATATTGATCTTAAAATTACACTTGATGTATCTGTCCCACCAAATGAGTAGGAGTTATTATGGCAAAAACATAGAACAGAAAGCCAGAATATTTCTTCTAAATAGCCACAATGGGCATAATCTTTCCATGTCTGCAAACCTAGCAGGCATGTGACATCGTTCTGCACCGAGTTAAGACTTTGGTTATTTATTTTTGGTCTCTGAATTTCTCATGGAAACTCATACAGCAAGCGTGATTTGAAAATGCTTCTTTCCGCTGTGTAATTTAATCAACCTGAACTGTTAAGCCTCTCAAGACCTTAAGGACAGGTTGATGTAATTCCCTGCTAGTCAAGCTTTTATGTTGAAGAACTACTTGATACAGTCCGTTTGTAACTGTTCTTTGTCCCTTAATTGTAACAGACTTAGGTGAAGTTGGCTTGGCAGATTATAAAATGCTACAAGACAGAGTCCTGTGGTGTTTTTTGCTGAATAAAACCTGAAAATATACTTCCTCAGATTCTAATATAGAGAGGTGTGTGTGTAAAATATATGTATGTCATTTATCTATCTATGTATACAGTCACATTTTCCTTCATGCTATCATGAGGTGATGAAATTTCAGCATTTAAAAATATTTCCTGTGATTAAATAACAATTTTGCACTGTCAAAATACAATACTGTTGTATCTTACAAATTTCTTCTTCCTACTTTAAATGTTAAGTCTAAATAGCTGATCTTCAAACTGCCTACAGTTTCACTAATGCTTTTAAACATGTTCACATTCCCACCCACATCCATTATGATTTGTAAGATATTTTTATTGAAATATTCATTCATTCTTTCAGTCATTCATCCAACAAAATGTAGAGTATTATTCTGTGCTGAGCACTGATCTAGGCTCTGAGGATCCAGCAGAACAAAACAGACATTTTACTCAGATGGACACCAGGCATCGCGACACCACATAAATGAGTAAAATATATATACTACTAGAAGCGGATGAGTATTATGGAGAAAAGTATAGTAAGGAAAGAGGGGAACAGAAAATGCTGGGATGTATAATATTAGGTGGGATTGGCAACAAAGATCTCAATGAAAGCGTAACATTTGGAAAAAAAAAAAAAGTGTAGCGAGGGAATAGACATCTGAGAGAAGTGGGTTCCAGGAAAGGGACCAACAAATGCAGAAGCCCTGACGCAGGAGCATGTCTGGTGGTTCATAAAAAGCAAGGAGACCAGTCGCTAGAGCAGACGGAGGGAGGAACGGAAGGAGATGAAGTCTGAAAGGTGAGAAGATGGAGAAGCAAATCCCTTAAGGCCCCTGAATGTCTTTAGGGACTTTGGTTTGCATGCTTGGTAAATCAGGAAGCTGTTGGAAGGTCAGAGCAGAGAACTGATGTGGTCTGACTTATGTTTTAGTAGAATCACCATGGCTACAGAGCTGTGCACAGACTGCTGGGGGCTAAGGTGGAAGCAGGAGAGCCCAGTCATGACATTAATAAATACCATAATATGCACTATGTATAGGGGGAAAAAAAAAAACGAAAGAGGGGATGAAGAATAGAGATTAAAAAGGACTCTCAGATCCTTAAAAAATAAGAATGATAAAAATATTGTCATATATTTCAAATGAGTTTTGATCACTTAAATTTGGAAATTAGTATTGACACTAGACAGAGACATTAAAGATTAATATCTTTTTTAAAAGATTTGTTTATTTAAGAGAGAGACAGCATGTGTGCACAAGCCGGGGGAGGGGCAGAGGGAGAGAGAATCTCAAGCAGACTCTGCTGAGTGCAGAATCAGATGAGGGGCTTGATCTCATGATCCTGAGATCATGACCTACCTGAGCCATAACCAAGAGTCTGACACTCAACGGACTGAGCCACCCAGGCGCCCCTTTGGGAAAGACTAATAAAACAATCAAGGTTGAGAAACCTTCATAATCCAGTCAATGTGATAAGGAAAATCTGTGTCCCAACTGAGCCAGCGAGAGAGTCCCAGCCCCTGCCCCGGGGCTCTTCCGGGTTCTCCCTGTCCCGCTTCGCGCACGCGCCAAAAGTGCCCAGTATGCGGAAGTAGAAGTGTATAAATTGACCCCATTTTTGTGCTTGGGGCTCAGACCTTTGGAGATCACTCTCCGCTGAGCCCACTGGCGTTAAATAAACTTCCTATCCTCTGAGATCTCCAGGTGCCGCTTGGTTCTTCCGTCGGGCGGTCCAGTCCAGGTTCCGTACAAATGGATTCCCAAAATGTATTTTTTTTTAATGAATAAAGAAATGGGACAGTAGTAAAAGACAGCATAATGGTTAAATGTTTCAGCTTTATGTTCAGAGGGATATGAATTTTAATCTGCAGCCTGTGCCTATGACTTATGAGACTCCTGAGAGATCACTTTTCATTTTTTTTTTTTAAAGATTTTATTTATTTATTTGAGAGAGAGAGAATGAGAGAGAGCACATGAGAGGGGGGAGGGTCAGAGGGAGAAGCAGACTCCCTGCCGAGCAGAGAGCCCGATGCGGGACTCCATCCAGGGACTCCAGGATCACGACCCGAGCCGAAGGCAGTCGCTTAACTGACTGAGCCACCCAGGCGCCCGATCACTTTTCATTTTTGAGCCTCCGTTTTCTCATCTGCTAGTGCTGATAACACTGGTTTCAAATTTGCAGGGTTGTTAAAAAGATTCAATAAAGTAATTGATCAAAAATACTGAGCACAGTACCTGCTAAATTTTGAGTGCTTGATCATGATAGGTAGTTCTCAGCTCCAGCTTGGTTTACTATGAAAAGTACCCACTATTTAAAGGCAAAAGAAACTATATTTTGGGGACTTATACAGGATTCAGCTACCTCATCTGTATTACATGTGCTTGACACAAGCAATTGCTTTAGGGATTCGGTAAGAACCCAGGTGCTGACAAAGCCGGGAGGAATAAGCGTGTTTAATCAATCCCCTCTTAACTAAGTCAAGCGTTGACTGGTGGTCTCCATTCCTTATGCTCAAACCCCTGCCACGGCACCCTGAGGTCACACGGCTGGCCAGCGCTGGGCCACCAGCACTGTGCAATTCTGCCCCCATTAGATGAGCCCTGTGCTTAGCAAGGGCTACTTGTATTTTTTCCCAAACCTGTTCAGGGCAGGCTTTCTTTCATTATAATGATAGATTTTAATTAGCTGCTTAATAAAGTGAGGAAATACAAGTGCAGAAATGAAGAGCTGTCATTTCTTTTTAAATTGATACAACTTTGTTTGAAGGCTTATCAACACAAACTGTTACATATGCTATTGTTTGTGTGGGAGCAAGACAACCGAAACAGACTGGTGTGGAAGAGAAAGTCCCAGAAAATTCTGCGCCCATATTGCTGCCTGATTGTCATTAAGTTCTAACTCATTCTCAAGAAGCCATAATTCTGCAACTATAAGGATCCATTATAAATGTGATCTAAAATAAGTAAGTACATAAAATCACATCCCCAATCTGTAAACTTGCATTTAAAAATGAGTCTAGCCTCCTATCACAAATTACCAATTAAATAGATAGATGGATAAAATATTAAGCTATATAAGTATCCTATTTTATGATGCCCATTTTCTAACTTTTTCAAATAACCAGTTAGCAGAAGACTAAGTTGAATCAAGTAAGAGAACACATCCTACCTCTTTTATTGGAGTCCTTCTGGGTCTCCATATGCATTTAAATGGCCGTGGGGAAGCTCAGTGAGCAAGCTGTACAACACCAGCATTTATTTCCAGACCCTCCCTGTACAAGACATTCCATAGTAATCACCTATTTAACCTTTCCTTGCTTTTGCTGAAGGGCTATGACTCAGAATAAAAAGGAAAAAGGCAGGTAAAAATGGGATGGGAGAGGCATTTCTCTAAGAGAGGCTCTGTCTCTTTGGTAAGGGGGAGGCTGGGGTACATAGCTCCCCCTCTTTCCAAGAAAGTTGGTCGTATAAGAAAAGGTGTGAAAATTACTAAAACATCTAGACAGACCAAAAAAATTGAAATAGTAATCAACTATATAAAAGCTGATAATTTTGTAAGCTCTAGGGTAAGCTTGCAAGTTATATTTGCCAAGTATCCAGGATCAATAGGAAATAGTATCTTTTACACATGGTAACAATATCAGAAAACTGTTTAAGGAGAGGACCTGTTCCATGTGGTCGTTATATTTTCTAGGCTTCTGTCTAGCCATCAATGAAGACTTGCAGCGATTCACATTTAAGTGACTCACCTCACCCAGTTTTATTTCATTTGGGCCTGCCACGCACACTCCCAAAACTGAACCGAAGCAGGGGGAAAATGTTGCAAAGGGCTCACCAACAGAGTGAGTACCAGATTGTGGGGGAAACTCTATCTTTGAAAGATCTGTATAAATTTTTTGAGGCTGTGTAATTACGACATTGTTTGACCAGACTATGCTATTTCATAGCACGAGCTTGGATGTGAAATATATTGGAGTTTTGATTGCATATATGGAAATGAGTGAAAATAAAATATCAAACAGAGCCATTCTGCAAATAACATGGACATTTTAATGTATTAGATTGTATTTTTGGTCGTGTGCACAAAAACACTCCTGTTCTTTAATCTGCTTTCTATAATGCTATTATATTTTTGTCAGGATTACCTTAATCCTTGTCAGCTCAAGTCTATTGGATTTTATTATGGGTCAGCAGAGCATTTTCTCATCTTTTTTCTAACCTTAAACCATTATTTATTCATTCAAAAAGCATATTAATGGGCAACCAACGGGCTAAACCAGGTACTCCAGTCAAAGACACGTATTTGTCGGTTAGTTCCGCGATGTAGATTAACAATGGCAATTCCTTACTGGCTGACCTTCCTTCAGTTTCCTTTCCCTGCCAAACCGTCGGCTGTCACAGACCTTCCAAAATACTATGACTCTAGTCATCTTCTGCTTAACACTTTAAATGGTTCCTTATTGCCCCCAGGCTACTGTCAAATACTTACCCTGATCCCACAGCTCCTGGTTATGGAGCTTGTACATATTAAGAAGTTGTACGTCAGGGCGCCTGGGTGGGTCAGACGGTTAAGCCTCTGACTCTTGGTTCCAGCTCAGGTCCTGATCTTGGGTGCTGAGATCCAACCCCGCGTGGGGCTCTGCACTGGGCATGGAGCCTGCTTAAGATTCTTTCTCTCTCCCTCTGTCTCTCCTGCTCGCTCATGCTCTCTCTCTCTCTCTAAAAAATAAATAAATGCTCTCTCTCTCTAAAAAATAAATACATACATACAAAATAATAAAGAAGTTGTACCTCACCTTCTATTTCTTCATTCATTCACACTCCCTATACTCCAGCAAAGGCTGTTTTGGTTCATCTAAGTATTTCATGTTCTCTAAACTTAATCAAAGTATCTCTTTTCTCTTCTCTTCTGCACGTTCAAATTCTAGGCCCTGCTCACACCCCACACCTTCCAAGGTTTGAATGTCAGTAGCATTTTACTTCAATGTTTGAAAGAGAAATACTTGCTTTCTGCTTACAGGGAATGCTTTGTGGGCATGCGCTGCTCTTCCTGCTGGAAGGTGGTGGGGGGGCGGCGGGGAGGGAGGGGTGCCTGGAGAGCAGCAAAGGATTAACACGAACGTCTCTCTTTAACTCTTAAAACAGCTGCCATGGTTTATATGCTTAGTCAGGACTCAACAAATATTTATTCATGATAAGATAGGGTTCGTTTAAAGAATTCATTTAAAATGCGAAAGATGGAAGTTTCGATCAGACAAAACCGAACGTCGATTGTGTCACTGAGTCAAAGATTTACATGTGAAAGGGAAGTAAAAGATGATTTGGTCTGTTCTTTTTATGTTACAAATTGCAAAACCAAGACACGAAATACGAAGAGATTGGTTTACAATCCTCTATCACATACTCCCGGGTAGGATAACATTTTGGATAGCTTCAAATTTAAACTATTTTATTTCATTTTCTTAAGTCATGCCCACAGTCATACCCTAGACCAAGGCACCAGCTCCAATCACCTTACTGCTGAGTCTTAAACTCACCTTTCTACCACAGCCAGCCTCCCTTTGCCTCTCTCCCTGATCTAACCAAACAGATGAACTGCTTGTCTTTATTCTTTTATTTTGGCCTATGTGCAGACCTGGAATATGATGATCTGGGAAGGAATATGTGCTTTGTTATCAGGTACAACCGGGATTGATTCCCTGCTCTGTCACTTTCTGGGGACATAATGTGTAGTATGCACAGAGACCCTGTGAGCTTCAGCTTGCTTATTTGTAAATTTGGGATATTGAAAAGATATTAATAGCTACTATTATTGAGACCTTGCTAAGTATATACTGTTCTAAATGCTTTACATTTATTACCTTAAGTCTCAAAACTCCTCTGAGGTAGATACTATTATTATTCCTGCACATACAGATGAGGTCGATACTATAATTATCCCCATATTATAGGTGAAGTAACAGAGACACAGAGAGGTTAATTGATGCCCAGAGTCACTCAATTACTGAGGAGTGGAGCCAGCATCGAAACTCCGCTCTTGCGACTTCAAAGCCCATGCACAAAATGGTTATTGTGAGGATTATTTGCAAAGGTCAATACTGCTATTCTTCAAAAAGGGTGGTTCTCAGGACTCTAGTTGAGTTCTGTTAACATAAGTGTACCATGTGCTAATTTGACCCTGTTACAAAGACTCCCTTAGTTGCAGGATTTAAGGGACAAATGCCCTGGTTCTAGACCATGATTTCTCCCCACCTGTTGACAGTAAGGGTCCTTAACCAACTCTTAATGTTTCAATTTCTTGAATTCTGGCAATTGTCTCAAATTTCATAAAACAGTAATATTTGGTCAGCTGAAGACTCTCACTCATGAGTGAATAGCCATGGGCACCTCCTCATCTTCAGAGTCCTTGCTCCAAAATCTTTTCTAACTGCCCACCAGCAGAGAAGGAATGTCCAACCGGAACCTACTATGGGGAGTTTGGTAGATTTTACAAAGTGAACTTTTCTGAACTATTTGGTATAAGTATCTACACCTCATGATATTTTGCCTTCTCCATTGTTTCTTTTTTCAAGGATTTTTATGATAAATACTGTAGTTTAAATGAATTACATTTCTTAAAATTATTTTTAACAAAAGGTCTTTTATGGACCATTAAATCACTTGCAAAGGCATGGGAGAGAACAAATCTACCAAATGCATTCATTTACTGCCAACTTTTTTTCCACAAACATTGGTCGAATCTCTTCTAAAACAAAAGCTAAGAAGGACAACAACAGATCCAAACATTTTTATTGGATTCTATGTGCCACGGTTTTATTCTGTGAGCCCTTCAATCATCTGGATAGAATATCATCTGTTCTGTATTGTTGGTCTATTGTGAAAAGGTTTTTATAGATTTGAATTTTCTGGGAAGATTACTAGGGTTATAAGATGCTATCTCTAGGCATGCTATCTGTCCTTTTGTCTATAAATTTGTCTTTCATCCATAAAAGAGCCTCCTGCTAGGAGCCCAGCAGACCTGACAAGCATATAACATTGTGAATCTATGATCCAGAGAGGTAGATGAATGGGACAGATCAATGAATCACCTAAACAAGATGCAGGCATCTCTATACATACTGAAAAGTAGCATAAATGAAAGTGATCATTCTTTTCTCTTCTTTTGCCCCCACCTGTCTACCAAATAACCTCCTGACAACAGGCTACACTCTTCTGTTTGTGCTCACGTCTTCCAGATGTCAGCTGACGCTTCCCAGCCCCTGGAATCCACATAAAATTGGTTCAAGCCCCCTTCCCAAACACTGGAGATGACCAAGCCCTCCCTGTACCAAAGTTTTCTAAATTTTAGGGTGGAAAGGGGAATGTGAGCAAGGAAGCAAGGATGACACTTTCATGGTCATTTCTGTCTCAAACTATTCCTTCATTTGAGTTAGTTTATTCTGCGAAGAAGAGTTTCACACATGGCCTCTTTATGCTGTACACATGACAAACCACACATGAAACATGGCTTCCTCTTCAAGTTCTGCAGGAATCTTATCAACTCATCTTCCCAAGTCATGCCTAAACTGAGACTACAGAGGTTAACCAAGTAAAGAGGTTTCGGGTTGGGGTGTCCAAGCAGAGGAAAGGAAACTCCATGTGGCAATGCCTTCAAGCAAGAGAAAGCACGATATATACTTGCTGTTGAAAGAGAATTAAGTTTGGCTTCATATTTTTCCTCATTTGGGTGTTTCTTCACTCCTCATTTTCAACACAACCCAGTACAGCTGTGTATTTCTTCAGACAAGACAAAAAACACAAATATCTGCTGTTGCTGTTCTTTTTATTAATACCAAATCAAAATTACACTTTCACATGGCACCGTGCATTCCAGTTTCCAAAGCAATTGTCACGATCTCATTGGAAACCCCCAATGGCCCATCACCACCAGCGATATCAGCAAATCATCTCCATCATAGACCCATTTTTGGATTTCAATAAAAATGACTTCTAGAACCTCCTGAAACATCAAACATTTTAAAAATAATTGACAAAATTGCCAAAATCTTCACCTCAAAGCAAAAGATTGGTTTATCAAAGGCACACCGATTGCATATATGAATCAGTTCCCTCCGTGGTCTGGGAGTGAGACACAACATTTTTCTTCTACAGTCAAGAACACAAGGAGCAGCATTTTAGAATAATCGTTTACATATTTGTAAAAGTTAAAAAAAATAGCGTTTATAACACTTTGAGAAAGAATAATTGGTATATTTTTATAAAGCATTAAAGACATTATCTCTCACTTTTCACCTTTATAACACTCACTTTGGTCTGATAAACGTGGAGGGAAGAGACAGTGGGTTCTGGGCCTCCCCAAGCCTTGCCAGGAAGCAGTTACTCGCTTGGCAGCTCATGCCTGAAGACGAACAATTGCACATAAGTCCTTGCTGACTTGTCTGTGAAGTGTCCGGTTAGAGTTGGTCTATTTATTTATTTATTTATTTTATTTTTTTAAAGATTTTATTTATTTATTTGAGACAGAGAGAATGAGAGACAGAGAGCATGAGAGGGAGGAGGGTCAGAGGGAGAAGCAGACTCCCCGCCGAGCAGGGAGCCCGATGCGGGACTCGATCCAGGGACTCCAGGATCATGACCTGAGCCGAAGGCAGTCGCTTAACCAACTGAGCCACCCAGGCGCCCTGAGTTGGTCTATTTAAAACAGTGGTGAAGGCATGGGTCAGTGCTCGTGGACCAGAGGATTTTTGTACACCACAAGAGGCCTCAGAAGGGATGTGTTCTCCCCAGCTGACCCTCCTGATGATCCCGGGCCAAGTGTTTCTCTGGAAAGGCTGGTTTCTCTCAACGCCCCCTTTCTGTCTGTGTTTCTTGGTTACCAGACTTGCTTACTTCGTAATATCCTCCAAGCCTGTGATTTCTTCCTCTTCTGTTTTTTCTCCAAACAACCTTCATTTTCTCAAAAGTGTTCACAAACTTCTCTATGTTTTAGCTATCACAAGGCTGAGCACATTTCCTGGTGGCTGAATAAGCTCTATTCAACACAAATAAATTAAGGAGGAATCAGCAAATTGCTTTACCATTGTGAATGCTCATTAAAACTTGGAAAAAGACTCAGAAGCACAGACTCATTCCCTTAGAAGTATGATTGCAACAACAGGTTTTGGGAATCTTTGAACACTGAGCATTGGCTCTGTGTGGAAGCGTTACATTGGCATTATTACCTTGGATTTCATTTTCCCAGAGTTTGATCGTTTTATTTGCATTCGATTAAAAGTATTTAAAAATTTTAGCACAAAACTTCTTCCTCATTCTCTAAAGGGCACCAGACCGAAGTTGATTGTGCAATAGAAAGGAAATGGTAATCAGAGTGCAAAGCAGCGGAAAGATCCCTACAGCTTTGTGGATCAGAAATGGAGTCAGGAGGCTCCCAGAGGAAGCCAGGTTATTTCTTTACTCTCTGTATAGACAGCAACATACAAAACATGTGGTATCTTGTTGTAAGAGTAAAGTGGCTCTAGAGTCAATGGCTTGGCCTTGAAGAAAACCACACTCTTGAACACTTTAGATCCAGCATGATGGTGAAAACCACAGGCTGTGAGATCAGAGCTGGCTCAGTGACACTTGCCACAAGTTATGGGATCCTGGTGAAATTATCTACCCCCAGCCTTAGTTTCCTCATTTGTAAAGTGATTTTCATAACATTAGCTTTTTTATACATTGTCATAAGGGATAAAGCCAAAAAAAAAAATTACGTATATAAAGAATTCCCCACAAGATATACAAAAAAGTTCCTCATTAGATACACCACATAAAAAATGCACAAACTGAGGGTTCCTGGAGTAGAGCGGGGTGGGAGGGATGGGGTGGCTGGGTGATGGACGCTGGGGAGGGTATGTGCTATGGTGAGCGCTGTGAATTGTGTAAGACTGATGAATCACAGACCTGTACCCTTGAAACAAATAATATATTATATGTTAATAAAATAAATAAATAAATAATAAAAAATAAAAAATGCTCAATAAATAAAATATACTGTTTTTTGTTAGCTCTTGATTTGTACCCATTTGAGGGTCTTTTGTACTCTCATTGACACTTTGGTCAATTCCCTGGAGCTGAGCTACGTGGACAATTCTGGGGGTGGGAAGCTGTTAATCAACAAAATGTTTGACAAACCGAAATCCCAGTTCTATCAGAAACATATCCATTACTGCAGTATCATTGAAAGCAGGACCTGGGTTGTCCTCACCGTGATAAAGCTGGCAGCCAAAAGTGCTGTAAACACGTAGGGCCCAAGGGATATCTACTCACTTGAAATGATCTGACATACTTGGTAATAAAATTGTTTATGATACTAAAAAATCTGAGATGCACACAAACATTATTTTCTATCATATAGCATTAAGATGAATCCTTAATGGAAACTGAAAGTAATTAACCAAGAGTGACAGATCATCTACATTGTTGTACAGACACATTTAGTTGCTTGCCAAGTAGGTGTAAGTTAGCATTTATCAATCAGAAAAAAAATGTCTTTGTTCCGTTTGTTATTAGTGGGAAATAAATTCTGTGAGGTTTTTCCCCTAACGCCATTTATGGTGCTCTAGGCGTCTGCATTGTATCGGTCTTGCTAGAAGAATTTTACATTTATTAAAGAGGAATTGAGACTGACTTTTAACAATTTCATAAATTTAATTTGGAAGTTTTATTAAGTGAATTAGGGTACATGATAATGTGTAGTTTTTGTTCAGAAATTCTTATTTCTATCTATATTCATCTTTAATAATTATGGGTTGATTAGCATTTCAGTGGATCAGGTAGCTATGACCTTCAACTTGCTGATCTGGCTTTTGCTTTTCCTATGTTAATTTATGAATAATTTACATTTGGCCCATGGGCATTTTACGATACACAATGACACGGTTATCTTGACAAATTGCTAATAAACAATTTTATCATCAACCTCACTCCAGTACAGAGCAGATATGCTTTAGGAACTTTGTGCTTTTTAACTACGTCTAATACAGTGCTTTGCAAGGAGTAGTAAAGAACAACAAATTGAGGAATGGTTAATTTCTATAAATTGTGTGATGAATGGTTTGAAGGTCAATTCAAGTACTTTTCAAGAAAACTAATACCCCCGTTTCTTCTTAAAGTCCTCTATACATTGCTTTCTATTCTATACACGTGCGCTGTGTACCTTTACTGCTGATGATTTCAAGTGGTCTGAAAAGTTATCAACCTAAAGACAATATTCTTGCAATAAAAAAAGGAGTAAAAATATGTACAAACAAGGGAAAATGTAACTGAACCACGAACCTCTGTAGAAAGTACTTATAATAAAATAAATAGAAATTTGTCTTTAAAGTAAACAAGGTATCCATTACCCAATTAGAAAATATATTAAAAATTGAGAAAATCCAATCTTAGGAAGAACTTATAAGAGTGGGCACTGCCATACTCTTCTAATGAAGTGAGCAGTAGCATTTTGCTTTAGATAGTACTTTGGCATTATGGAGTAATCACTCCAAAATCGTCCGTACTTTTTGGCCTATAGTGACACAATTAGGAAATATGGTCTAAGGAAATAACCCTAAAAGCAAAAAATGCTTTATGAAAAAAACATGTTTATGAAAGTATTATTTGTAATAGAGAAGAATCAGAAGTTAATTTTCCATCAAAAGGAAGTGATTATTTATGATACAGCCATATAATGGAACATTATAAACTCATAAAAAGTATAATGTGGAAAGCTACTTAAAATTTCGTTACATAAAAATAAAGTATAAAACTCTACTCAACAATGTTAACAATACTTTTCTTTTGGAAGATTGGAATATGGATTGGTTTTTCTCTTTTCTATTTTTATGTAGTTATGGACTATCTTTTAATCACTATTTTTTATTTATTTATTTATTTTTTTTTTTTTAAGATTTTATTTATTTGACAGAGAGAGAGAGACAGCGAGAGCAGGAACACAAGCAGGGGGAGTGGGAGAGGGAGAAGCAGGCCTCCTGCAGAGCAGGGAGCCTGATGCGGGGCTTGATCCCAGGACCCTGGGATCATGACCTGAGCCGAAGGCAGACGCTTAACGACTGAGCCACCCAGGCGCCCCAAATCACTATTTTTTAAATTCAAGAAAAATAAATTACAGAGTTCACCGCAATAGTCTATTTGGAGATTATGCTCTGGACTTTTTCATAGCCCAAGAAATTATGTCATGTTAAACCAAGATTGCCAAGTATGCTTTCAAGGACTCTCAAGAGTAAGCGGCCTCATTAAAGATTCTTTGGCTTACCTAGTCTATGGCAGAGGCAGCAGCATTTGTGAAAATCCTGATACTGGTTAGAACTCTGTATGTATGAGGGACTGAAGGAAGCCAGTGGCCAGTATGGCTGTAGCTTCGAGAGGGAAGAGCAGGTCCAGTATCAGCAGATGAGCTTAATCTATGGACAAGCAGCAGATCATACTTGCCCTTGTTCATCCTCAGGGCAACAGGAAGATTTTGCAAGATTTTTGAAAAGAAAAATGACAAGATTCAATGTACTTTCTAATTAGATCATTGACTTTCATTCTTTCAAAACATGTTCTCATTCTCTTTTTACTGAATCTAGTTTCTATATTAAAATCCTCTTTTTTCTGGGGCTCTTGGGTGGCTCCGTTGGTTAAGTATCTGACTCTTGATTTTGGCTCAGGTCATGATCTCAGGGTTGTGAGACTGAATCCTTTGTGGGGCTCAATGCTGAGCATGGAGCCTATTTAGGATTCTCTCTCCCCTTCTCCCTCTGCTCCCCCCCACTCTTCTCTTTCTCTCAAAAAAAAAAAAAATCCTCTTTTTCTTTCTTGATATTGGTAATGTGTATTTTCTTTTTTTCTATTTTCTATTTGTCTTGATAGCAGTTTATCACTTTTTTTTTTTTTTAAGATTTTATTTATTTGGGAGAGAGAGAGCGAGCCCTAGCAGGGGAAGGCAGAGGGAGAAGCAGACTCCCCGCTGAGCAGGGAGCCGGATGTGGGACTTAATCCCAGGACCCTGGGATCATGACCTGAGCTGGAAGCAGACACTTAACTGACTGAGCCCCAGCAGTTTATCACTTTTATTAATTTTTCCAATGAACCAAATTGTGGCTTTGTTAATTTTTCTCTATTGCATATTTTATCTTCTGTTTTGTTGACTTATGTTTTTATCTTATTTATATGCATCATTCTACATTATATAGGTTAGATTTCCTAGCTTAATGAGATCAAGTTTAAATCACTGACATTTTTTTTAGGTATTTATTTTCTAAAAATGCACTTAAGTAGTAAATTTCTTTCTAAACTCTGCATTGACTGCATCTAGCAAGTTTAATGGGTTATGTATGCTATGGTATTCAATATTGTTTAATTTCTTCTTTCGACACATGAAATTTTAGAAACACATATGGAAAAATTTTAGTTGTATATTTTGGCATTTGATTTTTGTATTATTGTGTTAAATTCATTCATAGAATTGTCAGTATAAAATTGTCCATCTTAATATTTCCATTTATTCATTTTATAGAATCCAATTATCTGGCAAATTTTTCATCTTTTCATCTTTTTCTCATTTTTTTTCTTTTTTCCTTGAATATATTAATTAAGGTTATTTTGTTCTGGTCTGATGACTTTTTAACACTTGAGTTTCTATAGGTGTGTTTTTATTGTAGTTTTATTCTCTCTCAGTATTCAATTATATGATCCTTTATAACCAAATTATTGTAAATTTTTAAATGTACACAAATAGAGAAGAACGCTGATCACATTAAAACTGAGCTGAATAAAGCTTAGGTTTCAGTTTTATTAGGACTCAGTCTATGTCTGGTTCATTTCTTATGTTGGCCCCTTGCCTCTAAAGCTTTTGACACAGGCCAAGTTCATATTCTCAGACATTAGGCCACGTCCAAAATTGCAGATGCTTTCCAAAAAATGTGCTTGCAGATAATCAGCTCACCTTCCCAAGATTCAAGACAATCCTGGACCATAGTTCCTCTGGTACATGTTGCTTCCACAACTTTCCAGTGTGATTAAAAATGATCATTTTATTATACATTTTACATTTCATTTGACTCTTTTCCCCACCTTGTTCTTAGTAGTAGCTTGATCTGTCACAAACTACTTCACCCAAATGCAGAAGTATAGATGATTTTATTTTCTGACACTTTACCTACCTATAAATTCTGATTTTTCTAAATTTAGTTTGAGATTTCATTTATAATAAATATGCAATGGAGACAAGGATGTCTGATCTCACCATTTCTATTCAATATTTTACTGAAAGTTCTAACGAGGGCAAGTAGGCAAGAAAATGAAACAAAAGTCATCCAGATTGGAAAAGAAGAAATAAAATAATCCCCATTTCAGATGGCATGGTCTTGAATATAGAATATCCTCAGTAATCCACTGTAAAGCCATTAGAACTAATATATGAGTTAATAAGATTGCAGTATACAATATTAATATACAGAAATCATTTGCATTTCTGGGTACTAGATTAATCATTTCTAATATGAAGTTCAGCAAGCAATTCCATTTATAATAGATCAATAGGAATAAAATACTCAGGTATCAGTTTAACAGAAGAAGTGAAAAATTTATACACTGAAAATGACAAAGCACCATTGAAAGAAATTAAAGAAGATCTAAATAAATGAAAACACATCCCATGGTCATGACTCAGATGACTTCATATTGTTAAGATGGAAATACTCTGAGTGGCAATAATACCCTGCCCCAAATATGTGCACATGCTAATCTCTGGAACCTATGAATGCCCCTTTATATGGCAAAAGAGACTTTGCAGACATGGTTTAATTAAAGATTTTGACAGGGAGAGATTATACTGGATTATCCAGATACACAGAGTATAATCATATGGTCCTTATAAGAAGGACACAAGAGGAGTCAAAGTCAAAAGACCATGAAATTGCTGAAGCAGAGATTGGAGTCATGAACTTTGACAGTTGAGGAAAGGGCTACAAGCCAAGGAACAGAGGCAGCCACCAGACACTGAAAAGGCAAGGGAACAGACTCTCCCCTCATTGCTTCCAGAAGGAACCAGCCCTGTGGATGTCATGACTTTAGCTAAGTGACACTCATTTTGGGTTTCTGACCTCCAGGACTGTAAGAAAATAAACTTGTGCTGTATTCAACCACTATGTTTGTGGCGATTTGTTATACCAGCAATCGGAAACTAATATACTCCTCAAATTCATCCACAGATTCAATGCAATCAATATCAAAATTGAAAGTTTTATTTTTAATCTAAAACAAAAAAGGTAGATTTAATGCAAGAATAACATGAACCTGAGGATAAATAAATCCACAACATACTTTAAAGTTTGAGGATTTTTTTTTTTTTCTTTTCTTTGTAGAAAGAAGGGTATCTGAAAGCACAGGACTGAAGATGTCAAAAAAATTTAATTGTCTAATATCCAGATGAAACAGTCTTGGTCCTCCCTTGCCACTCTTCTAACACTCACCCCTGGACAAGGTGATGGTTTCACCTTTGTTTAATTCAGGATGCATGTTAGTTTCAAGAGTAACTGGATGGCTTGTTTACTGATTCATCTTCTTGTGATCCTCTTTTGCACAGATTTGAGGACTCACTGCAACCTCTTCATCCATGGTCTTTAGTCACTCATCAAGCTCCATATATTCAACATTTCCTGATCAATGTTATGAAGCATGGCTGGATTATATATTAAATTCTGGAGGGGGTCATTATAAAAAGTGATCATAACATTCTTTTGATTAATATTTGCAAAAATGTCACCATCTTCTATCATGTGTAGTAGATATTTTCCCTCTCTTGAGGCCCAGATTGCACACAACTTGCCATATCTCATAAGAGTAATGTTTAAAAAAGTCTTTGCAAGCCTTTCAATATTCTTTTAAAGAGATGACAAGTTTTCCTTCTCCCAATCCTATGATGTTAACATAAGTAAAAATTTCACTGTAATTGTTACCAGGTTTCGAAGTTCTGAAAGATTAATTGGTTGAATACATTTGTGCTAACTCATGGTAAACATTGCTAGGGGACTTACTGAATCTACCCACAATCTGAGATGTATGATTTGGTAGCTATTGTATTCTGCCAAGTAAATATCAGAGAAGCTAGAACACATTTTTTTACATGACTCCAACATGACATGACAGGTCACCATGGCAGGGGTGGGGGCTAGCCTGTTCGGGGAAGTAAGTGCTCTTTATCCCTTCGTATCTTACCCCTCCATGTAACAATATAGCAAAAAGTGCTTTGTATCATAGGTTTCTGTTCCTAAAATGCACCTGAGATTTTTTTTTTTTTCCAGATATAAAGAGGCCAATAGATCAGGGGATCATTGCCATTGAAAATATTATTACGGGCGCCTGGGTGGCTCAGTCGGTTAAAGCTTCTGCCTTCGGCTCAGGTCATGATCCCAGGGTCCTGGGATGGAACTCCATATCAGGCTCCCTGTTCCATCGGGCTCCAGGGGGGAGTCTGCTCCTCCCTCTCTCTCTGATCCTCCCCCTGCCCGTTCTCTCTCTCTTTCTCACTTCTCTCAAATAAATAAATAAAATCTTAAAAAGAAAGAAAGAAAGAAAATAATGTTGCTAAATAGTTCCCTAGAGGAGGAGACACGCCCTTCCACACAGGGCCACGTGGGGAAACAGCATGCTCAGTCAGGTGGCAGAAGGAGCAAGGGGAAAGTGGGGCTCAAAGCCTTTATATTCTGGTTTTTGAAGGAAGAAATGGGCAAGGTAGAGCAGGCAAGCTAAGCAAGCTTAGGAATGGATAGTTTGAATAATTTTGATAGGCTCTGGGTTATAGCAGTGATCCCTAGTTGTCCGGTCCCTGGATCTGGGGTGATTTAGGTTAGGGGAATAATACCTGACTGCAGGAGTCTGAAAATGAAACCGAGGTAGAGCTGGAGGGATTGATTGGTTTGCATATCGGATGCATGCTCACAGGCAAGTTGTTAGCTGTCTCTAGGAATTAGCTAACCCCTCCCCAGGTCCACAGGTCCCCCCAAATTGTCAAAACATCATAAAAGACAGAAAACAAAAACCATGATTAGTAGAGCTCGAGTCTCTTTACAGATACCCATCATATCTATGTCAAGATGTGGAAGGGCATTCTTAAAGCATCTTGCTCTCAAGCAAAGCTGGCAAAGATCAGCACGTATTGAAGTTAGCTAGTTTGTATTCATCTGGAGCTTGTCTATTGCTACTTTACGGATGCCAATTCCTCTCAAGGGCTATTTGCTTCCACAAGTGCATTTGTTAACTGACAGCAAAGCCCAGTGAAATTATTTGTTGCATATTGAATATACTCCCCATTGCAAGTACTAATGAAAAGCAATACCTTTAAGAATCTTATGTGGAAACCAGGAACACTGGGCATTGAAAACTTTGCAAACAAACAGGCAAGGACACCCAAAAAATGTTCTAGGACATCCGGAGCCCCAAACATAGCTCCCAGGTACGATGAGTTACAAAAAGTTGCAAAAAGTTCCCTACTCTTGTTGATCAATTCACAAAGTTGAATCATTTGCCTTTTAGCTGAGAGCTCAAACTGTTCACAAATTGAGGGCAGACACCATGTTTTCCCCCGAGTAGCCCAAGGGACAGAGGCAGCTTGGGCAAGAAGAGGTGGCCACTCTGGGAGGAAATGCCACAGTGAATCACCGGAGGGCCTCCAGACCCCCTGCAAAAATTGACGAGCTAATTCGAAAATCTATATGGAAAAGCAAGGGACCCCAGATGCCAAAATAACCTTTAAAAACAAGAACAAAGCCCGAATTCAAATCTTACTATAAAGCTACAGTAATCCTGGTGTAAAGATAAATTTATAGATCAACAAATAGAACTGACAATTAAGAAATAACCCATACATTTATAGTCGGTTGATTTCTGACAAGGGTGTGAAGACCAATCAATGGGTGAAGAACAATTGTCAACAGTCTCCAGACAACTGAATATCCACATACAAAAGAATAAATTTGGACCTCCTACCACACATTATTCATAAAAATCCACTCAAAATATATTATAAACTTAAAAGGAAGAGCAAAAGTATAAAAGGCTTAGAGGAAAACATAGGTGAAAATCTCTGTGCCTTGATTTAGAAAGTGGTTTCTTAGATATAATACCCAAAGCACAAGCAACAGCAACAAAAAAGATAAATTAGACTATATTAAAATTAAAAACTTTATGCTGCAAATGATACCAACAAGAAAGTTAAAAAACAACCCAGAGAATAAGAGAAAATATCACCTATCTGATAATGGACCTTTATACATCTACAATATATAAAGATCCCTTCCAACCCAATAATAAAACAATAATTGAATTTAAAAATGGGCAAAAAATTTGAGTAGACATTCCTCCAAAGATATACAAATAACAATAAACACATAAAGAAATGTTTAACATCAGTAATTATTAGGAAAATGCAACTTAAAACCACATGAGATACTAATATGCACCCATCAGGATGGTTATAACCAAGGAGATAGCCAGTAACGAGTGTTGACAATGATGTGGAGAAGTTTGAATCCTCATTCATTGCTGGTAAGAATATAAAATGGCACAGCCACTTTGGAAATATTTTGGCAGTTCCTCAAAATGTTACGTTGTTACCATATGACCCAGCATTTCCATTCTAGGTGTATACCCAAGATAAATAAAATACATGTCCACACAAAAATTTGCACATGAATATTCATAGTAGCATCATCCAAAATAGAAAAAAAAATGGAACTATCATATATGTCCTTTAACCAATGAATAGATAAATAAAGTGTGGTGTAACTATATAATAAAGTGTTATTTGACAATTAAAAGGAATAAGGTACCAATGCATGCTACAATATGGATGGACCTTGAAAACATTATGGAGCCAATTACAAAAGGCCATATATTCCATGATTCCATTTTTTTTTTAAAGATTTTATTTATTTACCTTAGAGAGAGAAAGAGAGAGAGCAGAAGCAGGGAGAGGAGCAGAGGGAGAGGGACACAGACTCTGCACTGAGCACAGAGCCCAAGGCGGGGCTCAATCCCAGGACCCTGAGATCATGACCTGAACCAAAATCAAGAGTCCAACACATTACTGACTGAGCCACCCAGGCCCCCCTCCATGATTCCACTTACAATAAACAATTCAGAATAGGTGAATCTGTGAAGACAGAAAGTATATTAGCCTAGTACCTAGGGCTGGGGAATATGAGGGAGGAAGGATTATGGAGTGAATGTTAATGGATATGGGTTTAGTTTTTTTTTTTTCTCTTAAAGATTTTATTTATTTATTTGAGAGAGAGAATGAGATAGAGAGAGCATGAGAGGGGGTTGGGTCAGAGGGAGAAGCAGACTCCCCGCCGAGCAGGGAGCCCGATGTGGGACTCGATCCCGGGACTCCAGGATCATGACCTGAGCCGAAGGCAGTCGCCTCACCACTGAGCCACCCAGGCGCCCAGGGTTTAGTTTTGAGTTGATAAAAATATTCCCACATTAGATTGTGGTGATGCCTGTAGAGCTCTGTGAATATACTAAACACCATTGAATTGTAAATTTCAATAGTTAATTTTATTGTGTGTCAATTATATAACAATGAAGATGATAAAAAAAAGTTACACAAAAATGCAATGGAAATTAAAGTATGAAAACATAGTGTTGTATTAAAATTACATCAGAATAGGGACACCTGGGTGGCTCAGTTGGTTAAGCCTCTGCCTTCGGCTTGGGTCATGGTCCTGGAGTCCGGGGATCCAGTCCCACATTGGGCTCCCTGCTCGGCGGGGAGTCTGCTTCTCTTTCTGACTCTCCCCTTGCTCATGTGCTCTCTCTCTCTCAAACAAATAAATAAAAATACATCAGAATATAATACTTGAATTTTATATAGTAGTATTTATATTTGTTTTAAATCTATTATTATTTATTTAAATGTACAATCGCGAGCTTGGCAGTTGTTTACTGACCTAATTTCCGTAAGTTTTAAAGGAACCTAAAATGAGATCACCGAGGCCTTCGACATTTTTCTGCCAGACATGATGGTAAGCAAAATTATAGATGGTCTCTTTCATAATTGACAGGAGATCCTGATCTACTTAGAAAAATCACTGATGTTACAAGAGCATGCTCCCTCAAAGCCTAGTGATCTAGGGCTGTAGAAGTGTAACCAATCATTCTCACAGCACACGTTTCTGAGTACTTGATATGACTCATTTCTACTTCTGAGTCACATTTTTTTCCCAATAAGCTCAACCTCTGTTGCATCCAGTACTAGAAGTATAGGGATAATGATACACAATAGTAGAAATGTATATGGTATCATTTCTCTTTTGGTTTTGGAACTAAAAATGAGAAACGGAAGGTGGAGATAATTATGAATCTTCAAAATACGTGGTAACATTTGAAGCCAAGGAATACGAACACAGATAAAAATAATTATATCAGTAATTTATAGTTTTAGGTGCCCACATGTGGCAGAAACTATATAAAATTGCATGTGACCCTCAAAACAACGGGGCAAAGTTATGAATGAAGAAACATGAAGGCTAAGCATGATGCCTAAGTCTCTGCAATTTATTATCAAAACATAGACCCGGGGGCACCTGGGTGGCTCAGTCGTTAAGCGTCTGCCTTCAGCTCAGGTCATGGTCCCAGGGTCCTGGGATCGAGCCCCGCATCGGGCTCCCTGCTCAGCGGGGAGCCTGCTTCTCCCTCTCCCACTCCGCCTGCTTGTGTTCCCTCTCTCCTGTCTCTCTCTCTCTGTCAAATAAATAAATAAAATCTTTAAAAAAAAAAAAAAACATAGACCCGAAATAAAATAAAATAAATCATCCCCAGTTCATATCACATATATGTAATATATATAGAATAGATACATATGCGTAAGATATACATGCATATAATGCATATATAATATTGCTATAACCATATATAGTCGAGTATCATAATAAGCAGCAATTATTGTTTCACCTCAGTTTACGATTTTTTAAATGTATTCACCAATGCTCAAAGATGGTAAGTGGCTTGGTCCAAGTTAACCGAGTAGTTCAATGAGAATCAAGACTATACTCAAATTTAAGGCGTCTGCTGAAAAGGCATTTAAAAATATGTCAAGGGATTCCTCTAGTATAAGGGTCAAGGAGCTGGAATTCTTTGTTAACTTTCTTCTTTCCCATCTCGGTCTGGTTTCACTCTAGGTGTTTGAATTGTGAATCACATTAATAGACATCCACTTTGATTTTCTCTCTCTTCCAATTTACCCCTCTCTTATCCAGAAGCTGATCACTAAAGCAGTGTGTATATATTCAAGTGAATTGGGAAGTTGAATAATTATGCATCGGAATTAGAGCCTCAGTTCTTTGGGGAGGTCGATAATAACTTAGCCTGACCAACCGATTTTTTTTTTTTTCAAAATATCCACTGAGCAATTCTGTTCAACTCTCTGCTTCACTTAAGTGATACAGATTTGAAACAAGCTACAACTGCCTACTTCATAAAAGTACTTCCTCTGAACCTACTGCTTCCATAATCTAAAAGGAGCCACCTTTCAGAGAATGTCTATAGTGATGAACTCTACCAATTTAAAAGTAAGAGTACAGCAGTGTGTCAATGAGAAAAGAATAAAAAAAGAAAGTCAAGGAACACTTAGGATTTATGAATTTTATATTCAGGGTTTTTACCGTTCTTGGTATGTTGGCTCACTTTTTTCTCTTTTTCCTGTTCCCAAACTCCCAAGCAACATAATGATGCATTGATCCTAGTTTGAAACACACAGCATGTTTACATTCATTATAGTATTATAGACTATATTATTTTAAGTATTTTCTTAAAAAAGAAGCTCTTTGGTGTCCTGTTACTTTGCCTGCTTTCAGTTCACTCTTTTTCTTTTCTTTTTAATGGTTTTAATGGTTAAGTCTTTCAAGAGAAATGAAGTGCTAGTAAATATTGCCGATTTCAGTACCTTACCTCCCTGGACGCAACTGGCCGGGGCGGGGGGCGGGGCATGTGACTCCAGCGAGGCCAATTTAAAATTCTTTTTTGAGACTGTTTGTTTTCTAAAGGGAGCTGGAAGAAAAGCACATTTGCTCTATGGCTCTAGCTATCTTTGGCTCTCCCTGCAAACACTACTCCTCCTATAGCCCTTCTGAGTGAGCCGTACATTCCAGCCCTTCTCCTTCGTTCAAGGTCACTGCTCCCTCTGCACTTCACTGTAGCACCAACTTCAGCAGTTTCCCCCTTTACTGGATCCTTCCCATCACTATGCAAACATACTTCTATTCTTTCCCCCCAAATATCTCTTAGCCCACTTGGCCCTTTGTCTAGTTCGCCCGTTTCCCTGCTCCTCTTTAGAGGAAACTGCTTTGAAAATGTTTGTGTTCATTGTAAGGGATCCTTCTTTCCATATTCTCTCTTAAATTCGCTCCAGTCCGTTTGCTTTGCCACTCTCCTCCGTGCCACCAATGACAAGTCGAGTTATTCTTGACTTCTTCCTTTTTCTCACACTCCACATCCAGACCATCAGACAATCCAGTTTGCTCTACCTTCAAAAGAGGTCTGCAATGCAACCATTTCTCAAGCTCGTTAACCTGGTACAAACCACCACCATCTCTCGCTCGGAGTATGGCGGACACCAGCCACATGGTCTCCCAGCTTCTATCTGGCCCAGCGCTTACAGGGTTTGGGCTCAACACTGTAGCAAAATGATCTTGTTAAGTAAAAACCATATACCGCCTCTGCTCAGAACCCTCCGGTAGCTTCCTACCTCACCCGGAGCAAAAGCTAAAATCCTGACGATGGCTTACAAGGCTCTACAACCTCTGTGCCTCTCCTCAGCCTTCCCCCTCTCTGACCTCACCCCTGGCTGCTCGCCCTTCGGCTCCTGTGCTCCAGCCACAACAGCTTCCTGCTGTTCCACCAACGCACCTACCGAGCTTCTGGCCTTAGTTCTTTGCTCTCTGCCTGGAACACTGTTTCCTCAAATCACTTCAGAGCCAACTTTCTCATCACCTTCAAGTCTTCACTCACATGCCTTCCCAGTGAGACTCTCTGAATTAGTTTGCTAGAGCTGCTGTAGCGAAGTATCACAAAATGTCTGGCTCAAACAGCAGGAATTGATCGTCTCGCTGTTCTGGAGGCTAGAAGTCCCAAAGGTGTCAGCGGGGTTGGTTCCTTCTGAGGGCTGTTGAGGGAAGATTATGTTCCAGGCCCCTCTCCTTGGCTTAGAGATGGCCATCTTCATGTTCATAGGGCGTGTCCCTGGATCTTCACATCATCTTCCCTGTGGGTATCTCTGTGTCCACATTTCCCTTTTTTATAAATCATATTAGATTAGGGCCCACCCTAACAACCTCATTTTAACTTGATTACCTCTGTAAGGATTCTATTTCCAAATAAAGTCACATTGGGGGTGTTGGGGGTTAGGACTTCAATGTACGCGTTTGGGAGGAGACACAGTTCAACCCCTACCAACTTCCCTGACCACCCGCTTCAAATTACAAACCCGCTCACTCTTTATCACCCTTTTTATGGCACCTATCACATTATAGTATACTATAAAAGAATGTCCTTCCCCCCAGGAAGGTATGACCACTATATTCTCAGAATATAGAATCGTCCATAGCACATAGTAGGTGCTCAATAATTATTTTTTTTATTTTTATTTTTTAAAGATTTTATTTATTTATTTGACAGCACAAGTAGGCAAAGAGGCAGGCAGAGGGAGAGGGAGAAGCAGGCTCCCCGCTGAGCAGGGAGCCCGACGCGGGGCTCGTTCCCAGGACCCTGGGATCATGACCTGAGCCGAAGGCAGACGCTTAACCAACTGAGCCACCCAGGCGCCCCAATGTGCTTAATAATTATTAATTAAAAAGCTTCATCTGTCTGAATCCATTATGCTTTCTCCCTCCAGCAATATTGTCTTTGGAACAGTAACTAAGTAGCTTTTCAGTTACCAGACTCAAAGGCCAAAAATGCCTGAGTGGGCCGCCTAGCTCCTTCTAAAGCTCTACCTACTCTGAAACCACCCAGAAAGCACACAGGACTTGACTTCGCCCTAGGAACAAACCAAACACTGCACTGTGCTTAAAACAACAATTGCCAGGAATTTGATAATTCACTTTTAGAATGCCTTGAAAATGTAAAAGTGATTTTGCATTAAAGTTAACTTTCTGCTAAGCTTGACACTTTCAGTTTATACTTGATATCCTTACAAAAAGAGATCCTATTCTTTTCTTCATCTCCTTCTGTACATAATATGTCGTATACACACGGGCTTGTTTACTGATAAATCAGTGTCTCTCAGGACCAAGAGGACCAGTCAGAATCAACTTTCTTGAAACCAAATTCTGGCTCAGCTGTACAACCATGGACAACTTTGCTTAACTTCTCTGCATTTGGTTGAATTGTCTGTAAAATGACAGAGATTCCAGAAGGTCCTTTTCTCATTTGCATTTCTCTATTTGTGGATGGATATCATCAAGTCTCTGTGAGAATTATGTGGATATTGTTGGTTTTAATTTACTTACTCAACAGAGAGAACTAGTGGTTCAGATAATCCAAAAGAATATCATGAAATAACATGGCATGGCTTTAAAAATATTGAAAACAAGTACTCATTGCTACAATAGACTAAACTCATTTGCAAATACCCAACACCCTCAGCTCTGTCCTATTTTTACAATAGACAGGGAATAGAAGGAAAGGCGGTTATTTACTTAAAAGGAAGTAACAACTATTAACACACATACCAAGTCATTGAAAATAATATAGTATTATGAGGCAAAGTGTAATCTCAATAAATCTTTAAAGAATTGCTTTTGTGGCCAGTTTTTTGAATGATCTTTGTATTTAGACACAGCAGCTGTTATTCTGATGCATAAAGTATATATAGTTTTATATAGTGTGTACTTACCTTGTCTGTCCAGAACCAACGATATTTGGCAATATGAACATGAAACTATCATCTCTTGATTTGTAGCTGTAACATTCATTGAAGATCTTAGAGCACTGGATTTAAACTCTTTTTCACCTTTGGCCTAAAATATTATCTCATTTAAAAGCTTGTATTTTTAAAGAAGGGCATGAAATTTATAGCTTGCATTTTCCTGACCTTTAAAAGTAATTAATGAACTAATAACAGTGGCACTTCTACGCCATGCTCCTATAAAAAAGAATGCAAACATCTTTTATTTTGCTACAGAAGAAATTTTTAGGATACATTATAAGCAAAAAAAAAAAAAAGGTGTAAAACAATCTTTGTAGTATGCAATCTTTTACTAAGAAATTGGAAAAATAACATATCTGTATATATAAAGAAACATTGAAAGATACAAAAGAAACTCAAAATCCTGGCTATTCCCCATTATATTATTTATATGTCATTTTGATTTTTAAACCATAAGACTACATTGCCCATACAAAAAATTTTTACAAAACTTGAATTATTTTTATCTTATTAGATGAAAGCAACACAAAACATAAATACAATTGAAGGGGAGCTTTTTTCTTCATCTTTCCTCTCACGAAGCAGATTAAGACAGAAAGGGAGAATCCAAGCTTGTCTCTGTGTATTGTCCAATTATTGTCTATATTTTTATGAGAATGAGAGAATAAAAAGAGCGCTGCTATTTTCTAAAATGAATGTTTTTAGAAGGATCCTTTTTGTATTCACTCAGAATTAAAACTTCTTTCCGTCCACAGCTACTTTGGGAGGCTTCAGCTGTAATGGAGGAGTTGCAGATGCCCGCGTCCGCCGGGAGCTTCAGCCACTGGTGCCCTCTGCTTGTTTGTGCTCATGCTCTGCTGGGGCAGGGGGTGATGTTAATGCAGTGAAATAGTCTATTTTTGTGCGACACTAAATGTTTTCATTTGCTGTGTAATCATACACATAATCCCTATTCCTAATGAATCCTGAAGCAAGCTCGTGAGGATGGCCACATTATGGTCCAGCAGGAAGACACGGTAACAGCAGTCCCGTGCAACGCAGGTGAAAAGCAGCAAGGTGGATATTAGTTAACTTTTTACAGTGATCTCTAATTTCCTTAGTTTATTTTTCATATACCTCCCTCTCATTTCGGTGAGTACTCTATCCATAATACCTATGGCTAATACGTGTATCCAAAAATAAAATACATATGATCCATAATCCATACATCAGAAACTACTGCTGTTTTTCAACTTTATATTTCATGACTTGTCAACTCTAAATATTCTTACAGATATTGGTAATGGGGTTCTAGCCTAAGAATCTCTGTGTAATCCCTTCCAAAATTTTTAGGACAAAATATAAGTCACAAGATAACATAATTTGTAAAAATTTGTTGAGTGGATTAAGTAGGCAGAAAAAAATGCTAAGAAGAATGGTTAGGAATTGTCTCCTTTGAAAATGAATGATATTTCAATGTGAAAGAGTTCTTACAGAATTACTAACCCATCAAGAGTTACATTAAAAAGGACTGAAGTGCAGTTCTTAGTGGATGTTTATTCCAGTTGACTCACCACCCTAGTGCTTACTTTGAAACCTTTCAGTCATTACTTTTGTGCCAACTAAATAAAAATTTTAAAAGCATTGGATGAACCATAATAAAATGGCCATCTCTCTAATTTTGCATAAATTCCTCATGTCTACATATCTAGTCCTATAGGGTTGTATTCTTTTTTAAAATTATTTATGTATTTATGTATGTATTTATTTATTCATTTATTTATTTATTTTTGAGAGAGAGATTGAGAGAGAGAGAGAGTGAGTGAGCAGGGAGGGAGGGGCAGAGGGAGAGGAGAGAAAGAATCCCAATCAGGCTCCATACTCAGCTCAGTGCAGAGTCCCATGCGGGGCTCAATCTCATGACCATGAGATCATGACGTGAGCTGAAACCAAGAGTTGGGTACTTAACCGACTAAGCCAGCCAGGTGCCTCAGAATTGTATTCTTAGATTTGGAGAAGAGGAACAAAGACAGGGAATAAGAGTATGTTATTATGTTATTTATGACAGGTAAGGGCCTTTTGAGTATCAACTATATAGTCCTACATATTGAGTAGCAAAATTCTAAGTGTTTCAACAAATGCTTGCTTACAGATATTTCAAACAATGTTCAAATAACCATTTGCTTCATGCAGTAGGAGCTAATTTCAAACTGACCTTGAGTCACTGCAGCATTCTAACGTGCCTTCTGAATCATCAAAGATGCAATTATGGTTAATTTAATTTTAGTGCTAAGAATATGTTAATATGAATAATTTGAAATTATTGCACAGGGCTAATAATCTCTATATATAGTTGCTTATGTTAACCAGAATATTAAGTTCATAGATTTTCACATTGGTCACATGTTTGGAATTTACTGTCCTTATAAAATTTGAAAATAAACCATAACAGTAAACAATGTGGATAATGCTTTAGAGATGTTCTTTAGAGGCACAGGTCTAAACTCTTCCAGACTGCCTTTTTTCACCTTTTCATATTTAAATAAATGCTTCTCCCCTGACTGCCCGTGGCCCTTTCTACTGCATATTATATGGCAATTAGCTGTTTACATATTCATCTCTTCTCAAAGATACTCAGAGTCTAGAGGACAAGGACTGTCTTATTCATGCATGGTGTGTGAATATATGGCGAATTGGCGGTTTGGCAAACTTTTTATTTTTTATTGAGCTATAATTGACATGTAATATCATATTAGTTTCAGGTGTATACCATAATGATTAATATATGTATATATTGCAAAACGATCATCACAATAAGCCTAGTTAACATTCATTACTACACATGTTACAATTCTTCCTGTGATGAGAATTTTTAAGATCTACTTTCCTCAACTTTCAGAAACACAATACAGTATTATTAACGGCAGTTACCATGCTGTGCAACTTTGAGTTTCCTTGAATGATTTGGCTGGTGCCTGCTTCTGTTTCACAGATGACCAGGCCTCTACTCAACAAAACTGTATTGAACTCCTGTGGTATGATTGTCAACATATTAGGACAAGAGCAGGAAAATGACATGAACGAAAATCCAGAGATGCTTGTGGTTAATCTCCAGTCAGTGTCAGCTGGTGAAAGCACAAATACATAGACAATTAATTATAATACAAGGAGATCAGTGCTGTGGGGGTCAATGGGGATACAGAGAAAGAAGGAACCAAGCGTGGAGATGAGGAGGCGACACTTGAGTGTAGTCCTAAGAAGTGAACCGAGGTTTGTTCACGCAGTGAGGAGAGAGCACATGTGAGGTGAGGATCCAGGAGAGGCCCTCAGTGGTGTAGACTAGGAGAAGTTCAGCGGGTCCGGATGGCAGAGTTTTTGGATGGCACTGATGGGAGCTGATACTGGAAAGGAGGACTGAGGAGATGTGGAGTTTGGGTGTGCCTGTGTCCTGTGGATGGCAAGACGCAGATGGAAAAGTGGGACAGAAAAATGAATAGTGTGTTGGGCTGATTGGAAGAAAAGGAGAAATGCAGGCAGAAAAACACACTTTGAAGCTACTTATAAAACAGCTTCCTTCTGCAGCACTAGGCGGTTTGCTAGGCAATCTATTAGTATGATGCTATTTAATCCTTGCAACAGCCCCGTGGGTTAAGCACCATTTTCATTTACAGATGAGAAAGGCTTACTGGTGTTAAGTCACTTGCCCAAACATAGGCAGGTAAATGGCACCATCAGGACTCAAATTCAGATGCATCTAACTCCAAAGTGTATGCATAGAATCACTAAAATCTCTGCCTTATACCTAATTCTAAAAATGGATGCTCCTGGAAATAACAGAGGAGATAAAAAAAACCCAAAATGATCAGAAGGGATAAAAAACCAGATGAAAATGAAATGAGGTGTTTGTACCTTGGCCATTCTCATTATGCATCTTGCATTCCGTCGCACTGGGAACTCCGGCCATGGGGCCCGGGGACTCTGATCCCCAGAGTCTGATAATGATTGCAGTAAGTACATGATGTTGAGGTGATCACTATTACACCTGTTCTGCCAATGCAATTTTTAAATGAAGGCGCCCAGTGGAAGCCTTTCATAAACTGTGCAGGTCGAGTTTTACCAGAGCCTTAAAACCACCAGAGGGAAAAAAACAAAACACTACAACATAGCATAGTGGCATATGGAAATGGATTTAGGTCACCCAGAATATGTAATTTTGGGGCAAACTGCCTGATATCCTTGCTATTTTATGTACTCTATTGTTTGGATATCCGTATTATTAGTTTGCTCTCCTCTGGCCTGTGAAATTGATCTTATGAATTTTCTTTTCAATCCATTTCAGTAGGTGTTCTAATTTACATTTAAAATATCTGGGCAGTGAAGTGATAGCCCTGAGAGACTCTATTACACTAATACCAGTGAGTGTGAGCATGTGCGGGCTGTGTTGGGTAATCTCTCAGGGAGGGGCTGGAGAGGGGGCCCGGAAGAGATGGAGCCTTCTCCACCATGACATACTTAGCCATGTTTCCTTCATCTGACTTGCCACTTCAATCCTTAAAAAAGCAAGGCGTCAAGTAAATGTTAAGTCCAGGGATTTATTTACTTATTTAATTTTTGGCAGCTGGAAACCACGGTTGGATTAAGTGTGCAGTCCTGAGCTACAAAGCTACTTACATCTATCATCGAACAGGGCTGATTTGGTGGCTGGAAGTCTCAATCCACATTTAATTAAACTCCTTTGCTTTTTCAAATGAGAAGCTCGAGAACACACACACACACACACACACACACACACACTGTTTGCCTTTCATACAACGCTTCTGTGGCTACCAGAACTAGATTGATTTCATTGCATCTTGACTGATCTATCTCAACAGGAAAAATCTAATTTGTTCCATTTTTCTCTGTGCCCTCGGACTTACCTTATTTGAGAAGAATTTGTGGAATTTGAGTTGTTTGAATACTTTTGAAGGCTCAGTACTCAGGTTTATATGAAAACTTTGCAAAATTCTAGCAAGAATAAATAATGTGAGTAAATAAAATTTTGACCAAATTCGAAGGTCTGGAATATTTGATTTTATAGAGGATATTTGTAAAATACACAGAAGTTAAGGTCAACATTAGTGTCTTTCATGAGGCTCCGAAATGTCCAGTAGTTTAAAGAGCTGCAGAATGTAAGAAAGATTTCGATATGTAAGTTATGCGCCCCCAATATGCCCATGTAAACACAAATACATTATGACCTGTATTACACTAGAAGGGAGGGAAGGTAAGTGTGGTTGGATATGAATAAGTAGAATATTATATATTTTACAATCAAGACATTATGGATTTTCTACTAATCTCCATTTGTATAGCAGTGTCCTTATATTGTGCTGAAAATTAATACTTTTTATAAATATCTGCCTTCTATTACTCCCTTTCATTTTTCACTAGACTATTACAAAATAAAATAGCTTATTTCTTTATGATAAAAGATGGCAATTATAAATGCATACTTAAAAATTAAAACTTGAAACATTCACTAAAATTTGAGAAACAAAAAAATTTAGTATAATATTGTCTGAATTACTGCCACATACCTGACAATGAAAAAATTAAGTTACCAAAATTTTATGATCCTCATGAGAAAGAATTATGCTACTAAATAAATATTTTATGTCAGTCTACCAGGCTGTCTTGAATACTGTTTTTGTCGGTATTAATATGAAAAGTGCACGGTTTGCAAGATGAGAACTGATGCAGTCATCCAAATCATTCCTTTGTGTTCGTTTCAACCCAGAGCCCACTCCAATTACATCAAAGATCTAATTATCTGATCAGGTTAAAAACAACAACAACAACAACAAAACAACCAAACAGTTTCTGTTCAAGCTGGCCTACTAATTAAAAGAAATTTTGATTGAATGCCTGAATGATGAAATGGACACTTCATATCATCTAAGTTCAACAGGTATTTGCAAAACCTCAACTGCGTTAATCATGCAAGTATTTTATCCAGTGTTAAGAAACACAGAAAATCGCTCATCATCTTTGAAACAAACAAGTCGCCAGATTTGGACTGGGAAGGCAAAGTAGCCAGGCCAATACTTGAGGGATCATAAGGAGGCATTGCTTTGGGAACAAGGTCCAATCACACTAAGTTCTTAATCATAGAGTGTAAATTAAGATACTGCTTAGTCATGGTTTGTATTTTGGCATTGCATACAGATGACCTGGCTTGGTATGAGGCTGTAGGGTCCCAGCGGGGAATATTTAGCCTATTCAAACAGGATATTGCTGGAGAGTTTAATAAAGAATCTATTTACAGAGGTGCAGAGAGGGCTATGGGGACCCAGGAGAGATGTAGAAGCATCCTTGCAAAAAGAGAAAGCCATCACCACTCCCTGGCTCAAAGGAGCGAGCTAGGGGGCTGTAAGCTGCAGGGGAGGCAGGCTGAGCTGTGTCTTTGGTATGGGATCATAGACATTGCCACCACCCAGTCGGAAAGGAACTAAGTAATAAATTCCCTAATCTCATTCCTCCTTTGTCCTCTGCTACTCTGCACTAAATTATCATTGGCGGAGCCTAATCAGAAGGCTGAGAGCAAGAGAGACCACTGAGGCAAGCACTAAAGATCAGCTTCCGGAGGTACAAAACCTTTGCAGAAGGGTGGAGGTGGGAAGGGCTGAATCTGGATGGACAGACAGACAACAGCCACACAGCAGATTAGGGTAATGACCAGTGCTGGGCTAAGTCAAATACCTGTGATAATGATTCTAGCGTTATATCAAGTTTTTATATTTTGTTCATCCTGTATTTTTGTACGCATTTTGATTTTTTATTAGAATTAATCCTCTTAGAGGGGCGCCTGGGTGGCTCAATCAGTTAGGTGTCTGCCTTCAACTCACGTCATGATCCCAGGGTCCTGGGATCATGGGGCTGCCTGCTCAGTGGGGATCCTGCCTCTCCCTCTGCCTCTGCCTACCTCTCTCTCTCTCTGTCAAATGAATAAATTAAAAAAATCTTAAAAAAAATTAATCCTCTTATAGTAATTTATTTTGAGTACTGAGTTTTTTGGGTGACTTCTTAAATTTTGCACCCTAGCTGTTGCCTCCATCCCCAGGTGATGGGGATCAACATTCTGCGTTTTGCTTTTGGTGATTACCCGGAAGTGTATTGTGGGCTTTGTTATGTTTGTGAGTGATTGTTTTAAAACTTAAGTTCTGAGAAAATGTGAGCAGACCTGATATATTTTATGACGTAAACTCTGAGGAGTTCCCTTGTTTTGAAATAAGCAAGGTTACGTCTACTAATAAACCTTCTCTGAAAGAAAGCTGCTTGTCTTTGATTCTGAGTATAACCCGATTTCTTTTTTTTTTAAGATTTTATTTATTTATTTATTTATTTGAGAGAGAGAGAGAGAGAAAGCAAGAGACTATGACTCTGACTATGGTCTGATTTCTACAGACAAGCTGTACTTGAATGAAAGCTGTTGTAATTAAGTTACCAGTAACAGTCTATTCTGCGGCTTGCCCAGTAGATTTATTTAATTTTGAGACTAATGTCTGCCTGTCCACCCCCTACACTGTAAGATTCATGAAGGCAAGGATAGGGGTTTTTGCATTTTATTTTTGTTTTCCCTCACTACGGTAGCCCTCAAAACTTGCAGATATTAGACAATCAATAAACATGGGCTGAATAAAGTAAATGAGTTAGTCAGCAATCATATAGTATAAGAACCATGGATTTTAGATACCACATCTCCCGCTACCAAGCTTTAAGGAAAATAGGACAACAACCTCACTGGATGATCCAGAGTATTCTGCTTTAATGATGTCATTTTTGTTGATTTAGAATCAGAAAATTCAGCTTTAGGAAAAGAAAAAAATGGGAGAACTTAACTGCAAGTGGCCAAAACACTTGCTGAGGCTAAACATACATCTAGAGCATTTAATTTCCCTTGTTAGCGGCACAGCTCGCTCCCAATCTCCATTTGCTTGTGCCCACTATGTACTAGAAAATCAAAAGAAGGACCTGTGTAAGAAATCACTTCATGAGTACCTATGAAGATCCTTAAATAAGTGGCTAAATCAAAGAAGGAGTTCCTGATGCTGTCACTACAATGGGACAATTTAAAATTTGACTACTTTAGGGGCGCCTGGGTGGCTCAGATGGTTAAGCGTCTGCCTTCGGCTCAGGTCATGATCCTGGAGTCCCTGGATTGAGTCCCGTATCGGGCTCCCTGCTCAGCTCTCCCTCTGCCTCTCTCCCTGCTCATGCTCTCTCTCTCTCTCTCTGTATCTCTGTGTCTCAAATGAATAAATAAAAAAATCTTTAAAAAAATAAAAAAATAAAATAAAATTTGACTACTTTAAAATTCCTAAATACCAAAAGCACTGACGTTTTGAATGGTAAAATACTTTTATTATTTAGAACATCACGTTCTCTTTATTACTTTTTGGTAGGCACGTTCACAATGAATATGGCACGAATCTAGATAAGCCTAACTTTGGGAACTATAAGTTTCTATGTCAGATGGTAGTATTTGAGTGTATCCTGAAGAAATACCTCCGTGGTACTCAGGGATGAGCAACACTTGCCTAATGATCTAATTAGCTTGCATTAGCATTTCCCAAAAGTGTTCTTTGGGATGCTAATAGATGGTGCGTTGTCTGTATGTGTGTTTGTGTGTTTGTGTGTGTGTGGGGGGGTGGCTATATGGTCAAATACTTTTGCTAAGTGCTGGGTTAAACAGATTCTTTACTTTATGTGTCCTCATAGCCTAATATTCTGATGTGAATTTCGAATCTCCAAGAGGGACATGCCACGGTGGCCAGTATATTTGATTATCATACTTTTTTCTCCATAGCATTTCTCAGGGAAATACTGATGTATCCAAAAGTAATACTTTCAGTCCTGTATTGATTTCCTCTTGCTGTTCTTAACAAATTGCCACAACACGAGTGGCTTAAAACAACACAAATTAATACTGCAATCGTTCTGGAGGCCATAATTCTGAAATGAGCTTTACCCAACTAACATCACAGTGGGGACAGGGCTGCTTCCTGGAGTCTTCAGGGGAGAATCCCTCTTCTTGCCACCTCTGGTCTCGAGGGGCTGACCTCATGCAACTTCTGTTTCTGTTGCCACTTCTCCCTCTTCCCTGCAAAATCTGCAAACACCATCCTAGAATCACATTTAAGTATGTTTTGTTAATTTATAATAATTTAATTCAAAATATGTACCGAGTATCTACTCAGTGTTACTTTCGCTCCTACTATGTGAAGTGCTCATCTGATTCAACACAGTCCCAGTCCTCAAATCATTTATCATTTCATTGTAGATAAACACCAAGTTCCCAGATATCCACATCTCAAGGAAGAATATAAATGGCCTAAAACTCGTCACCAAAGTGCTTGAGGATTCAGAGAGAGCAGATCAAACATTGAGTTGGGAAATTATAATGGGGCTCACAGAGTAGGTGGGGTAACGGGCCTTAAATACGTAGGCTGTGACCAGTTACAATCTGAAGAAGAGGCTAGCAGGGGATAAAAAAAAATCAGTGCAAAATTAACATCACAGAGCCTGATGCATAGAGCATGAAAATATTTTGGTGCAATGCATAAACTCGGTGTTTGGAAGGGCAGCTAAGAGCCAAGTTGGGTTGTAATGTACGAGACGTGGAAAAGATTGGAAAAGCAAGTTGAAGACAGATGGTGTATTCTCTTAATGTTTTGAATGAGGTGATTTTTCTTGGTAGGTAATTAATTTGGTCATTTATCATTTTTTTTAACAAATAATTAGAAGCACCTAATCCGTGTCTGATGCTCTCTAGGTGCGGGAGGTAATGTAGCCACGTCATCACAGAGGAAGTGGTAAAATCACGTGGAGTTTTAAAAACAATAAGTGCTGGCCATGGAATAGAATGAATGGGGTACTATGTTGGGTTTGCTAGGGCTGCCGTAACTGAGTACCATAAATTAAGTGGTTTTAATGACAGAAATTTGCTGTCATAGTTCTGGAGGCTAGAAGTTGAAATCAGGATACTCCCGCTGAAGGTACTGGGGGAGAATCTGTTTCAGGTCTTTCTCCTGGCTGCTCATAGTTCCTTGAGCCTTCCTGTACCATTCTCTCTGTGTGCCTGCCTCTGATTCTATGTCCAAATTTCCTGTCGCTATAAGGATGAAATTGTACGTAATCAGGGCTCACCCTGATGGCCTCATCTTAATTTAATCAGCCTTGAATACTGTTTCCAAATAAGGTCACATTCACAGGTATTCAGCACCTTTTGGGGGACACAATTCACTCCATAACAGACTGGAAGTGGGCAAGTGAGGATGGGAAATCCAGAGCTGTTCCACGCTTTAGCAGAACGGAAGAGTTTGCAGTACCCCCTTAATACGTAAGTGGAGCCTAAGTTAGGGTCCTAGCAGTGTAATGGGAAGAGGTACTGCGTGCCATGTGGAGCCTGCAGGCCACAGCTTTGTTTATAATGAGTTTATTTTTAAAAACTTCCAAGTAAGCAACACAACCTCTCATTTAAAGTTCATCTGCTAAGATACAATAGAACTATAAACTTGCTGAAAACTGCAACTCCCATCCATTTCTCATCATGATTCTCTTTCTACTATTGACTGGATAATGGAAATTATCAGCACTATTCCCATAGCATAGATATTTTTATTTATGTTAAATTGAATATGATTTTTTTTCTGAAATGATAAACATTGCATTTAAAGTGATTTTTTTCTTTTTTCTACAGACTACATTTCTGACTTTATGTCTTGGCAAGTTGAAGATTTCAATATTGTTTTAAATTTGAATCAAATACACATACTTTTTTTTTAATGTAAGGAAATGGCAATCATCTGGTGGTAAATGTTGTCAAGAATCATGCAATCCTTAAGTGTTTTTCAAGAAACTTGTCATGCATAAAATCCTTGATGTATGAATTCTTTCAGTCCTGCCTTTCTTAATGAATGTTCTGAGAAGACTTCAAAAAGACAAATTAAAATCAGTTGTCCCTGACAGGAATATCTAGGAAATATCAAGAGCTTTTTAATAAATTCATTTAAGTCTGAATATAGGCCAGAATATTTTTATGTTCATTCTTAGCACTGATAGATTGTCAACATTCATTAATGTGGGTGCAAATCACATTATATGGCAAAAATCATTAATGGAAAATAAAAATTAAATGGAGATGTCACATATATTATGATGAGCAATTGTTCTACTCCTGCATATAAAAATCACACATGAATATCCTGCAACCAGTTCTTGGTCACTGAGGAGTGTTCACAATTTCTCCTGAGAAATGCGTAACTCCTTGCCCTCTCTCTTCACATCCCCTTCACCAACTTTTGGCTCAAATCTCTGCTCCTTTGCTTCTGAAATTGCCCCAGGTCACCACCGAGGCAGCCAGCCAGTCTAAAAGAATCAAAGTAGCTGTTTTACAGGGTTGTGCTCATTGTTATTTTAGCAAACTCTTTCCATGTTCCGTGTTTCCCTCTGACGCACATCTCAAAAGAATGAAATTGGCTCACAGTTGTGTGTTTGTATTCTCAAAAATCACTGTTCCTGCATAATTGCTTTATATTCAGAATGATCTGACAAGAATCTTCTCTCTCTTACAATTAGGAGTGGTAGAATGTAGTTTGCCATTCCACACTGCCAGGAACAAAACTCCAGTCTCTTACTGCAAACGAAAGAGATTTAAGGAGGTTTAGAAACAAAGTTGTACGGAATTAGTTAGTGTTCCATTATTTTCTGCCAAATCAAATTTTGCTGAGTTATAATTACTTCAATTAGAAATAAGTTCCATTTTCCTTGAAATATATACAGATTTGTAATCCAAAGGAATGTTGTTTTGTGCCCTTTCTCTTCTCAACATCCATCTCTCCCCCTCCCTCCCTCCCTCCCTCTCTTTATCTCTCCCCCCACCCCTCTCCCATTTGCAAAGTTGGTAGGAACTAAAAAACAATTTGCCTACTTCCGAATTTTGGAATTTTGTCTGTGTCTAAACCCTGCTCTACAACTGTTAATAACTCCCAGCCTTTTTGGAAAGGTGATAACAAGGCGGTCTTGACATTTAGTGCAAATTCATCCCCACTGCTGGGAAAACCACTAAAGCTGGGGTCTGCTAATGGTGCATCAATAATCTTTTTTTTATAGGTGAAGACTAGTAAAATTAGCACTTAATGTAGGCAATTCTTCCTGGCCTTCATAAGCAAATTTATGGAAGGAAGTGGATTAGTCTTTCTCTACTCTTAGCTCTTCTACTTTTAATGTATACTTTCTTCCTTGAAGACATTATTCATTTTCATGGATTTCATATCAAGCTCTTGGAGGCTGACTTAGTGCTCTCATAAGCTGGCCTACTATGCCTGTTACCTGACCCCAATCTAATTTTCTGGCCTCATCTGCTTCCTCTCCCTTTCTCGTCCTTCACTCCTGCCTCCTTTGGTCTTGCCATAGTGGAATTCCTCTGTTCCCCACACGGATGCCCTTTTACATTGCTGTCCTTATTATTCTAATGATCTTCTTTAATTTCTCTATCAAAAAATGCACTCAGCTTAGAGTTTTCTCCCTTATGGGGTCTTCATTTGAAATCCTCTTTTCCAAAGGCATAGTAAATTTTCTTTTTTTTTTTTAACTCCCAAAGCACTTAATTCTATTTTAATATTTAGCATATATCTTTAAAACTATGTAAGAATTGGGGCACCTGTGTGGCTCAGTCAGTTAAGCCTCCAACTCTTGATTTTGGCTCAGGTCAGGATCTCAGGGTCGTGCAATCAAGCCCCATGTCGGGCTCCATGCTCAGCGCAGAGTCTGTTTGAGATTCTCTCTCTCCCTCTCCTTCTGCCCTTCCCCCTGACTCATGCTCTCTTCCTCCAACTAAAATAAATAAACAAGATTTTTTAAAAAACTATGTAAGACTTCACACAGAGTAGATGCTCAATAGATATTTTCCCAGCTTTATTGAGATATAATTGACATAAATCATTGTGTAAGTTTAAGATGTATAATGTGTTGATTTGATATTTTACAAAATTACCACCGTAGTCCTACCTAACACCTCTACCACATCACATAACTACACTGTTCTCGGGGCACCTGGGTGGCTCAATCATTAAGCATCTGCCTTCGGCTCGGGCCATGATCCCGGGGTCCTGGGATCAAGCCCCACGTCGGGCTCCCTGCTCCGCAGGAAGCCTGTTTCTCCCTCTCCCACTCCCCCTGCTTGTATTCCCTCTCTCGCTATGTCTCTTTCTGTCAAATAAATAATATCTTAAAAAAAAAAAAATAACTACACTGTTCTCTCTGTAGTGCGAACATTTAAGACTTACTCTCTTAGCAACTTTCAGGTATATAATACAATATTATTAACTATGATCACCATGCTGGACATGAGGTCCCCAGAATATCTTCATCTTATAACTGGAAGTTTGTACTCTTTGACCAGCATCTCCCATTTCCCCCATCCCCTAGCCCCTGGTAACCACTATACTATTCCTTGTTTTTTTAGATTCTGCATATAAGTGATATTGTACAGTATTAATCTTCCCCTCTGACATTTCACTCAGCATAATGTCCTCAAAGTTCATCCATGTTTTCTCAAATGGCAGGATCTCCTTTTTCATGGCTGAACAGCATTCTACTGTGTATGCATACCGTATATCCATTCATCCAACAATGGACAACTAGGTTGTTTCCATATCTTAATCATCATGGTAATTGAGATCCTATTTGCATTTCCTTATACAACTCAATAGCAAAACAAACAAACAAATCTGATTAAAAATGGGCAGAATACTTGAATACACATTTTTCCAAAGAAGACATACAAATGGTCAACAGGTACATGAAAAGGTGCTAGATATCATTTATCATCAGGGAAATATACATCAGAACCACAATATCATCTCACCCTCGTTAGAATGGCCGTCCTCAAAAAGACAAGGAATAGCAAGTGGAGAGAATGTGGAGAAAAGGGAGCCCTGGTGCATTGTTGGTACAAATGTAAATTGGTACAGTCACTATGGAAAACAGTATGGTGTTTCTTCAAAAAATTAAAAATAGAACCACCCTATGATCCAGCAATTCTACTTCCGGGCATTTATCCAAAGGCCATAGTTCTTTAATTAATGAATTACTTATCTTCTATTCTCAGTACTTTCTTTACCATATTCCTAAGGCATTAGAAGTGCCCCTCTCCCTAACACATGGGAGCTGGACATTTCTCTAGAGTGGCCTTGCTCACATTGTAGCACTACTCATCTACATCGTTTCTCCTCTGATCTTGACTACATTGCAAATTCTTCAAGGTCCCAGTCTGTGCTATATTCTCAGAGTCTAACACTGTGCCTAGCACACAGTAGTCACCCAGTGAGTACTGAGTGCATGAGTGAATAAACTCAAAGGGCAGCATGTCCAGTCCCAGGATTTGTGACTGCAATGACTTTTTTCCCCCACTGATGCCCGGCTTTACTTCTCATTTGTGTCATTTGTTTAACTTGTGGATATAGCCGGTTTCCTATTTTACTCTTTTTTTCTTTTTTCTTGTTTGAAAATATTGTTTCTCCACTGAGCTGTTAACTCATGGAGGTCTTACAGCTCACATCTCCCTAACACAGAAGAATGGATTGCTATAGTGATGCAGGTTCTTAGTGACAGGATTATTTTCTTTGCAGGAATTACCTCTAAAACAATTTCACTGGAGCCTCCATAAAACATAGTTATGTGTTCGGCCAAATGAAATTGTATTACAGGGAATATATGAAAACCCAGTGAAGGTGGTAAAGTTCTTTCAGAAGGGATCTCAATGGAGATTCTCATAGCACATTAACAACAAGATCATCATCAATTAGTCTGATTGGTATTAGATTCAGTTCATAGTCTAAGTTTTCCAGAGTTTTCATGTAAAACTACAAATTTGGGGAATTTGTACTATGACTCTCATCCAAAACACTGAACATTGGATAAAGAATCTGAATCTGTTATCTATAAAGCCATGATAAAGTTTCTCCGTTTTATTGTAGAAAATATGCAAAAAGTTCAAATCAGAAAATATTTTGTCTCAATTACCTAGTGTTAATGAGAGAACGAAAGATTTTTTTTTAACTTGAAGCACATCTACAGTCGACTTCAAAATACCACTTTTCTCAGTTAGGCAGATGAAACTAGATTTATAATTACCTTTTTAAAAAGCTGTCCTAATTAGTGGCAATTTAAGTGATGTGAGCATTCAATTATATTGTTTGATTGTCATAGATATTTAATCCTTTTATCCAGGAGCATCCTATATCATGTTTCCTGCTTGCCTTTGTTTTCTGAGGGAACAATGAAGAAAACAATCCCTAGAGAATAAAGGATGAAGCCATAAATTACCTGAAAGATTTAGGGATTTATGCCATTTGAAATCTAAACTTAAATGATGTTTTTGTAGGAGGAAAGCAAGTCTCCAGTTAAGTGGAGCTAGTCTCAAAACGCTGAAAAGCTGTGGAATGTAACATTTTTGTTTGTTTCAGGCCTCTATACCTGGAATAATTACCAGCACAATGTAAGGCCAAGCTCAAGAGCCAGAGCAAAAAAATGCAATCAGTTTTATGATGGATTCTTCATGAAATTATCAAGTTATAGTTCCAGAATTGCACAACTTCAACTTATTATCTGCCTAGGTGACATACAGATTGTCCAGGTTCTGTGTTTTTACTACAGGTTTAGTGTTTTATTTCTGGAGAAGAAAAGAAGGTTGTTGGTCAACTATATTAAATTTTATTTTATTTTATTTTTATTTTTTTTAAAGACTTTATTTATTTATTTGACGGGGAGAGAGATGGAGCATAAACAGGGGAAATGGCAGGAAGAGGGAGAGGGAGAAACAGGCTCCCCGCTGAGCAGGGAGCCCAATGTGGGGCTTGATCCCAACACCCTGAGATCTTGACTGAGCCAAAGGCAGCCACCTAACCAACTGAGCCACCCAGGCACCCCAACTATATTAAATTTTAAAACAGTACATTAATTAACACAACTGCGTTCCATGTGGCTTGTTACATGTGGTGTGATAGATGGACAAAGCATGATCATTGGAATCCAGGGACAGCTACTATGTGATAATTAACCACTTTAAACTTTCTTTTTTTTTTTTTTAAAGATTTTATTTATTTAACAGAGAGAGAGATAGCGAGAGCAGGAACACAAGCAGGGGGAGTGGGAGAGGGAGAAGCAGGCTTCCCGCAGAGCAGGGAGCCCAATGTGGGACTCGATCCCAGGACCCTGGGATCATGACCTGAGCCGAAGGCAGCCACTAAACTTTCTTCTTTATAAAGAAGATATCAATGCATTCCTCATACAGTCGCCATGATGATTAAATAAGGCAACACGTTTAAAGGGCTTAGAATGAATGCTTAGCATATTTAGGCCATTTTATAAAATAGTTATGCTTTTATGTACTGAAAAGTCCCATTGCAGCAAAGTCACTGCAAAAGTGCTTAGTCAATAATATGACTGACTTAATATCTTATGGATTAGACACGTAAGGGATTATAGTTCTCATTTAGAAGTTTGGAGTTGATTCAGGACAGAGTCAGCTTCTCATGAATATTATTATCAAGGACCTGGATTCCTTCTATCATGCTGTTCTTAATCCTTGGTTGTGCTTTCATCCTCATGATCACAATATGGCTCCTATACTCCCAGTATCACATCTTAATTCCAGACACAAAAACGGCAAAGAGATAAAGATCCAAAAACCTTCTCCACATAGGGATTTTGTCCTTATTTATTTATAAAGCTAGTCACTTCCCAGCAGACTTCCACTTATATATTTTTTTAAAAATATTCTCATCATGTTTAATGCTTTTTTAGAAATTACAAATAAGAAAAACAGCTTTTTAAAAATAAATGTATTCTAAACATCAGCCCAATTAGTTGTTTTTATCACAATTTAATGTTTTGTCTCCTTCACAAATGTGAGAAAGTCTTCAGGGCTCAACCCCATGGTTGTAGCTCTGGTCATTGGATGAAAGCACCCTTTTCATGTCCACCTTCCAAACCAGCAGAATCCAGGACAAATTTCGCATCTCCATCGTCACAGTAGAGTGCCAAGGGTGTCGCACGGCCTTGGCCAGCTTTTAGTCTTTCCAGCATGGCTGTTTTATCAGCAAACTGAAGATTTTCACTCCCAGCACCTAACTGCTCGGCAAGTTCATTTGAATCAATTTGTCTATCATGAAGAACTGTCACCAGCCAATAGCCTTTTGTTCTCTTGTCTTTAAGAAATAAGTCCTTATTTTGTGCTCCTTTCAAATGTTGGATACGAGGCATCATTTCTTCAACTGTAAACACCTCCGGGGGTTCCAGAACTTTTGTGTGATGGCCACTGCCCCAGCACCCCCCGCACCTCCTCGGCACCTGCCCCTCGGCTCTCCTGGACAGCAGAGAGAGAATGCCCACTTATATCTTATCAATGACAAAAAACACACCACGTGGTGGTTCAACACAAAGAGTGCTGAGAGCTTTTAGATTTTAACCAGGCACGTACCCAGGCCTCACTGCTGTGTCTGTTTCTGTGTGGATACGTTAAAGTAATAATAAAGGAAGAAAGGGAATTGGATAGCCAGCCAACAGTGTCAGCCACACTCTTATCCAAACTAAGTATACTGCAGCTTATAAAAAGGCAGGCCTATCAGTTGGTTAAGCAACTGCCTTCAGCTCAGGTCATGATCCTGGAGTCCCCGGATCGAGTCCCACATCGGGCTCCCTGCTCAGCGGGAGGTCTGCTTCTCCCTCTGATCCTCTTCCCTATCGTGCTGTCTCTCATTCTCTCTCTCTCAAATAAATAAATAAAATCTTTAAAAAAAAAAGGCAGGCCTAAGTATGATCTCAAAAGACAAGCATAGTTAAAATATTTTCAACCAATTTTCCCTTTCATGAAGGTTCTATATACCATAGTCCCCCCTAGCGAATAAAAGCATTTGAATGGGGCTAGAGTCCTGAGTTCTGACCTTGTATCTGTCACTAGTTTACTGCTTAGCTTTGTGCAAATTACCTAATTATTCTGCATAGCCTTTCCTCTTCCATCAATTGTGGAGACTGAAAGAGATGATGTCTAACATCACTCTCAGGTCTTAAATTCTGTGGTTTTATGATTGTAATATTTATCTCTTCGTCTTTCAAAAAGTTATAATCCCCAAAGCTTAATAATTTCTTGGAAAAATTGAGCTCTGATTAAAACAATCATCCAGAGGTTGTTTATTGCTCTCAGCACCATGCTAGGCTGCCTATAAGACACAAAACAAAACAGCCAAAACAAAACAAAACAAAAAACCAAAACAACAGCAACAAAAATAAGACAGAAAACAAGTTAATGAAATGAAGTAATGAAACTAAGTATTCATGACGTGGCCATTAGTCACTGTGTGTGCAGAAGTTCTGAGAAAAGACAGGTCCGTATGGAAAAGTTGGAGATAGCACCATGACTGAAATGGAATTGGAACTCATCTGAGCAGCATTTGAAATAAAATCCAAAGTGGAATGAAAGGATTTGGCTAGGTGGAGAAGACACGAAGGAATATCTCAAAGTGTTACAGCATTAACAGAGACTAGAAGGGAAGCTCCCTCTTTTGGGGACCAAGGAAAAAGCCTATCCCATTGAGTGAGCAAGTGCATATTGGTGACTAATAGACCATAGGTAGACCATAGAGTTTGTACACCTTTTTCCGGCAATTGTTATGTTTGGGGAACCTGGGGGGCTCAGTCAGTTAAGCCTTGGACCCCTGATTTCAGCTCAGGCCTTGATCTCAGGAAGGTGGACTGAGCCCTACATAGGGCTCTGCGCTCAGCGTGAGTCTGCTTGGGATTCTCTTCCTCTCCCTCTGCCCCACCCCACCTCCCATGCATGCCCTCTCTCTCTCTCTAAAAAAATAATGACAATAATAATTAATCTTATTCTTATGCAAATATCTAGCTAAGACCATGGTGTTGCTTGCCCTTTAAGTCTCTCTACCACTTGCACACACACATCACACGTATTTAGATCCAGAGCTACCTGCACACAGATTCTTGTGACCCCCAAAGTATAATAATACATCAGTTCATTTCTGTGCCATGTACCAGACTGACTCATGCTGTGTACATTTTGCTAATACTATACCTTGACGTAGCTGACTCCTGGATCTTGGATACTAAGCTAGGGGGGGAAAAAGTCTTCCTATATTCTTCTGTTGGATCTTTAATTATGAACTAATCAATCATAAATTGCAACCTTATTCTCACTCTCCCTTATCTAACTGGTCATGTCACCTATGCATTGGTATGAGAGCTAGAAGAGGCAGACCTAGTATTGCTCCATTGAGCAATGAAAAGCCATTATTGCTACGTGCAGAGAAAGTGGACTGTTCTGCAGTTTTGTCCTAGCAGCATTTGAAAGAAATAATAAAGCACTTTAGCATCAGGAAGATGAGGTAGATGTATTACCTGGCAGGAAAATCATAAGGATCTAGAGTAAGGGAGCAGACTTTTGAGCAGAGGGGAAAAACATAGGATTTGAGCTATGGATTGGGAAAAAGGACTGAATCAGAATATAGATTGTGTGTGTTTATGGAAGACGTGTGTTCGTACCACATTTATGCATTTCCCATCTGGGCTATATGACCTAGAAGGCTTAGAATCTGAGATTCCAGCTCAGAAGGTGAGGGTACCAGGTCGATGTGAAGGGAAAGAAGTCAAGGATGATCCCATGTATTGACTGTTCATTTCACATAATGAGGCATCGGGAAGGGACTCTGGCTGGGGCCGAGATGAAGCCTTTAACTCTCTAGCCTGCTTACAACTGGGATCATAGCAAAAAACTAATAGTGATATCCTTTGGGTAGTTAACATTTAAAACTAAGGAAATGAACAAAACTTTAAAAAGTCCTCTGCATTTTAATATTCACGAACCATTTTAGACTTAATTATCTTATCTATAGATTTTGTGTTTCTTTTTTTTTTTTTTAAGATTTTATTTATTTAACAGAGAGAGAGAGACACAGTGAGAGAGGGAACACAAGCAGGGGGAGTGGGAGAGAGACAAGCAGGCTTCCCACCGAGCAGGAAGCCCGATGCGGGGCTCCATCCCAGGACCCCGGGATCATGACCTGAGCCAAAGGCAGACGCTTAACGACTGAGCCACCCAGGTGCTCCTAGATTTTGTGTTTCTAGAGGTAATCTACCTAATATCTTTATAGCCTCAATTTAAAAACTACTCAATTTTTAAAATCCTTAACCATCCATATCCCCATTATATTGGTCTGTTGTTAAAAAGTTTGTGACAACCACAAACTTAAAAAAAAAAGGAACACTTACTTTTAGTGAGTAATGTAAAAAGGAGGAAAGAAAAGTATGTGAAAGTATTTTCAAATAATGGAGTTATAATTTTAGTTCAAGTTCAATTATTAAAATATACTTAGGAGATTTTTTTAAAGAAAAAAGAAAATACCACATTTTGATCAGAAGCTTTTAAGCACTAATTGGGAAATATACCTTTTATATAAGTCTAAGTCTCCTCAAATACTTTTTTTTTTCCTTTTAAGTGACTTTTTGACATAATGCTATGGTTTCTCTTTGTAGGTAGAATAACTTTACCTGTAAATCCCTGCAGTTTCACATGCCACTGACCAAATCAAACTTCATAGCTCCTGGGGAATCATTAGACAATATTGCATCAATTTGCTTGTTACATATGTGGCCTTAGTTAATGTTGGAAGTGTTTTTTTTTTTTTTTCTATTTCAGGTGATTTTTTTTTTTATTCTTAGGATTTGAAGGACAGCTTTTATATTTAAAAGCTGAAGTCCAAATATAGTTTATTCTGACAGTGCTTTGTAATATTTTTGGGTCAAATCACCCTTTGAGACACTGATGAAACATTTGTCCACACAATTTTGGAGGGATTCATGAACCCTGAAGCCAGTCTGTGATATTATGATGGAGACTCCTCTAAACCACATGATTAATTGGTAACCGGCCAGTGCAATTGAAGGAGAGCTTCCAGTTGGAATAAACATAAATATATTCACTATCCTTTGGAGCACATGTCCTGAAGATACTGATATGGTTTCTCCTTATAGGTGCAAGCCACAGCTTTACCAAGCCAGTGTTGTTGGTGGGAAATGCTGTCACCTTCATAGATGGGGAGGGAACCATTAACTTGTAGTCTCTTGACATTCTTCCCTATCTTCCTGGAAGACCACAGCCCTGGGCACTTCATTCCCTCATTATCCACTCTTTTGTCTACATTCTCCCATCATTCATGTGACAAATATCAGGTGTCTACTACATATCAGACAGTTGGGACAAAACAGACAAAACTCCCTGGTCTATGTGACTTACATTCCAGTGGGGATGACAGAAAGCAGAAAATACACGTTAGAGAACGATAAATGCCCAAAGTACTTTGACACTCCTTCCAACAAGAAGTAGGGTGCAGGTCCTCCCCTTGAAATTCTCCTCCCCAGAGACAGTTCTCTGTTCACTTTGACCAAAGAAACAACTCTGGAAGTAGCTCTTTTGCTGGTTTCCAGTCCCAGACCCTGCAGAGTCTGGCTGCCTCCCCTCCTGAGCCACCATGTTAGAAGTCTGGAGAATCTGATGGGATTGTGTATAAAATATCCCGAGAGTGCATAGAGAGGGATGCAGGTGTGTGAGTTTCCAGCCATCCCCACCAAAGCGCCAGACATGAGAGTGAAGCCTGCTTGGACCCCCCAGATCCTCCCAGCCACCCGCTGAATAAACCAAGTAACCCCAGTCAATGCCACGTGGAGCAGAAGATCCCCCGGGCATGCTGTGCCTTCATTTACAACCCAGAGATTATGAATATAATATAATGACCATTGATTTCAGCCACTGTATGTGGGATGGTTTGTTAGTTGGCAGATGACTGGACCCATGGTGGTGGCCTCCGAAAAATGGAACAAAAAGTCATGCTATGTTGTATCAGGCAAGAACTCAGTGCTGTTGCCTGTTCTTTACCGAACACTAGCTGACTCCTTCTCTTATTTCCAACACCACTGTTCTGGACCTTTCCTACTCTATCCAAACTCAAAACCCATCCCTCACTCTCCTTACAATCACTGTAAGACCTGCCTTTCCCTAAATGAAAATATAAATGATGCCCTAATTTGATACTGAATTATCAATATTAAATCTTCTCTACCGTGCTTTACCTCAGAGTCCCACATCTTCAACCATGTTCTCCTCCTGCTCTTTCTTCGAAGAAAGAATCTACAGTAATTTCCAAAGTTAATTCTTCCACTTTGTAAGCAGTCTTAATCCCCGTGGTCTCCCTTCCTTCCCCTGGTGTTGTGTTTATTCTTCCTCTCCACCCTTACAAATGGCCTTTTCTCAGTCCTCATCCAGTTTCCCAGAGGCAACATTCCTCTCAAAATATGTTCTTTCCTGGATTTTTTAGATGCTGAATTTTAAACCATCCTTCCCCAAACAAGTATTATACTATGTGATTCTCTTTCTCATGAACCATCAGTGGCTCCCAGTTACCCTCTAAATAATACTATAACTTAACTCTCCACAAACGACCTCACTTTGTTTCTTCTGTCTTGTTTTGTAGGCCTTTATTCACCTGAATGTTACAGACATCTGTTTCCTTTCATGTTGAATCTTCATCCTAAAAACTTTCCTCCCTTCCTGAATGCTACCTGTTCTTTAAGGCACTGCTGAAGTTCATCTCTCCAACCCAAGCCTTGCTAATCACCAACAGATTATGGGCCCTCCTTCTTCCCAGCTACATTTAACACCTTGCTTATAGCGGGTTTGTTTTTTTTTTTCTGCTTTGTTAAATGCTTTGCATCATCTTTGCTTTTTTCACCATTAATTGATTCAACAACATTTTTAAAAGCTATGGGGTAGTAGACACTGGGATTCGTGCTAAAGAAACAGAAGCAAAAGACACTGCTCATTCTCAGAAGCACACATTCTAGTATAAACACAGTGATTTGTAATAAGTTTCTTTCAAACTCTGATAGAAGTAATAGCTCATAGGATATTTGAAGAACGAATGTCCAAGTCTATGTAAGGAACTAAGAAAAGACTTCTAGAAGGAAGCTGAAATTGAGTCTTTAAAAAAATCTGAAGGTATTCAAGATTAATGAGGGAAAGGCATTCTAGATGGGGGAGGGATAATAGACATGAAAAACTCTGTGGAACATTGAGGAAAGTGTGGGCAGATTGTCGATGCTGGAGCAGAGGATGCCAGGTAGGACGAAGGAGAAGATGAGGCTGGAGAAGCAGACTAGACTAGAAAGACCATGGATGATCTTGCTTGCCAAGACAAAGAACTTGACTTGTCACAGAGGAAACTGGGGGTGCAGGGACAGCTTTCACAGATATATGAGAAATGACATGACGAGATCACTTGGCAATTCTGGTTTCAGTGTCTGCCTTCCACCTCCCCCACCCCCTCCCCCACCAAAATTCAAGACTTCGGAAAAGATGGTACTGTGTTTATTTTATATTTCTATCACTCCAGAAATTTATGCAACATCCCACACATAGTAGATACTTAATAATGTTTTCACTTTACGAATAAAGTCTTAAAGTTACAATGTTTAAACAGTCTGTTCACCAGATCTGTTATTATTATTATTTTTAATCTTGCAATGAAGAAAGGAAAGTAGTGTTCAGGAAAGGTGCCTAGGACTGCCTCCAAACCAGACTGAGATCTGAGGATGAAGTCTTATAAAGGAGTTGGTCTTATTTTTTGTTTCTGCTCTATCTATATGTTAATAAGCTCACCATCTTTTGTTACAAACTCTTCAAATGCACTAGCTCAGACTAGGACTCTCATTGGATAGTAACCTATATCTATTCCCTGTCATAATTAAGATCAAGACCTGAAGTGACTGTTGGCATGAAACCCAACACTTCTTAAATCAGATAGTTTTAAGTCGGCCGAAAGGGATGAGGAAGGCACAGCAGCCGCTCTGAGAATCCACTCATCCATCCCAGAACTGTAGATATGGAAGGGCAGTGCTGAAGAAATTGTGTTAGGAATTGCACCTCGGTGTACTCTTTGCTGAGTGTCAAATTTTTCCTATTTCCTTCTCATCCATTTTACTTTTCTGTATAAGTGGTGCTGACAGGAAACACATGATGCTTGGACACGTGAGGAAAGAGAGTTTCCCAAAAGAGAAAGAGATGACCTCAATAGAAGTGCAGACCACATACATTTCAACAAAGTGTAGGAGAGTGGGATCAATAATTACACCATGCACCAAAGGTGCAAAACCTGGAGGATGTCCCTTTAACGGTTTCCACAAACTCAGATATCCAAGGTCATTGCTGACATTAGGCGATTTGGTCTGGGTGAAGCTGAAAGAATAGCTCTGCAAAGGGCCCATGTTACAGTATTCTCCTGTTTTCTGTCCCTTCCTGGTAATATTTGTCTGGTTTATGAGCAACCCCTTTACTTCCTTCTGGTAACCCCTCAGTGAAAATTGTTTCTTTGAGAGTTTCAAAATTCAGATAGGGTCAGAAGAGTAAGCTCTGTAGTTTACCTTACCTAACAAAATTGCCAGCAAGAGAGAAGTGCAAACTTTTTTTCACATAGCTCTCCCATTTGGATTATAAAATCTTTGCTGAAGGGGTGATGAATGTGATAGAAAACACATAACTTGTTTCAGATGTAAAGAATGCTGACAGCCTCAAAAACATTGCTTTACCTGATTTTCTTGGCAAATTCAATTTGTAAGAAAAGCTGGGAGTAGAAAATATCCAGGTGTCATTTGAGGGGGGTCACATTCCTAAGCACAGCCATCTTGATTATGCAGTTATACTCATTGCAGACCTCTGATCAGCTGTATCACCAAAGCCTCACCTGGATATAAATCCCCCAGTTTGTGTGGCAGTGGTACTAAGAAGTTTCATAAAAGGAAGAGACATTTGTTTCTTTGCTGATTACTGGTGAGTAAATGTTGCAAGGAGGAGGGAGTTTTAACAGATACAGTTTGGGGCTCTGGCACCTTGAGCTGTAGGTCACTGGTAAGTGGCTGTTTCTTTGAGCCTCCATTTCTGTGTCAACAAAATGCACATGAAATCTACCTTATGAGAATACTGTGATACTTAATCACAAAATAAGTGTCAAACAGTTAGCCCATTACTCAGTATTTGGTACATGGGTATCTATTATTACAATTTCATAAACCCTTTCCTACACATCACTAAATAATACCCTCCGACACTAAAAGTATATGTGAAGTTCTTTTTTTTTTTTAAGATTTTATTTATTTATTTGAGAGAGAGAATGAGATAGAGAGAGAGAGCATGAGATGGGGGAGGGTCAGAGAGAGAAGCAGGCTCCCCGCTGAGCAGGGAGCCCGATGCGGGACTCGATCCAGGGACTCCAGGATCATGACCTAAGCCGAAGGCAGTCGCTTAACCAACTGAGCCACCCAGGTGCCCTGTGAAGTTCTTTTATGTGGAGAAGCTCACAACTCTTTGTATAATTAATCTTATCTTTCCAAGGATCACATAAACTTGACCTTCTCATGTTTCTATCAGTCATTAACTTTTTTAATCTTTTGCCAGACAAATACATGAACAATGTACCACCACAGTCATTCATTTCTTCAACAAATATTTATTGAGCACACACCAGGGAGCATGTGCTAGGACCAGGAACTGTTCAAAGCAGTGAGGATGCTGCAATAAGTCAACCAAACCCGTGCTTTCATATAATTTATATTCCAGCACATGGAGACAAGGGGGATGAAGAGAACCACACAAGAAACAAGGAAAACATACACAGTATGCCAGATAGTGATAAGAGCCATGGGAAAACAGTGAGGCAGGGCAAGGGACAAGGAGTGCAGAAGCAGAGATGTTACTATTTATTTAAGATCATCATGAGAGGGCTCCCTGGCAAGATGTCATTCAAGTGGAGAGGGAAAGTAAGTTTGATTATTATAAAAGCACATTGCAAGCTACATTGGATGGCTGGAACTGAGGTGACCATTCATTCAACTTACGACACGGTCAGAAATTGGTGTGAAAAACAATCAACCATTCCCATCCTCTTGTCTGTTTCTCAGGCCCTGACTTCACTATATGCCAACAAGCTAACACCGTGCAGCAAGCAGTTAGAGGATGAGAAACCTCTGTGCTTCCTATGAGTCATGATAGATAGAATTCCAAGTGTCTATATTTGTCTAGGGTGAATAAACTGCGTTTTCTAAATATATGCCTTACCACTTCCCATTAACCAAATTCCCAAACACATATTTCTTCTGGGAAAACAGAACACCAACCATTTTGTTCATGTAAAGAGCTGCCAATTTCTCTGTTGCTATCAGACTTAGAGGTGGCACAAAGCTTAAAAAGGAAAACAAATGTACTTGATGACAGAATAAAGATTTAAAAGACATTGACATGCTGGAATTATAACAACATCAACAAGATAAAATTAGGAAAGATATGTACAAAGTCTAACATATAGATTTTTTGAAAAGTATTTTATTTATTTATTTCAGAGAGAGAGAGAGAGAGCATGAGCAGGAGGGGCAGAGGAAGAGAGAGAATCTCAAGCTGACTCCACACTGAGCACAGAGCCCTACTCGGGGCTCAATCCCAGGATGCTGAGATTATGACCTGAGCCAAAGCCAAGAGTAGGACGCTTAACCATCTGAAAAAAACACACAGATATTCAATTGTCTAAAAGTCTAATATATGAGTTTACTTGATGATCATACTTTGCTTATACCTCAGTAATAGTACTTAGATAATATCAGAATTTATTAAGAGGGTATTTTTAGTTTGTGTTAGGCTGTGGCCTTCTTGAAGGAAAGACTCTGTTTACTCATCTTTCTAATCCAGCCCCAAGAACAATTTTTGATAAATAGTATTTTGATCCATTTATTCATTGGATCTAATACAATATTTGATTATAATAAAGTCATATATACATATAAAGTGAAGAACGTCTTTTTATAGGTTGTAGTGCTTAGGCTATGTCTATAGTTCTGTATTCATATTTGAGCACCTACTGGAGTTCGTCCATTGGAGTATAACCAAAGAGAGATGAAAGGCTTTAAACTAATATCACATAAGAAATTATCACATGAAATGGAGTGTTTCTAATCTTGGAGAAAGGAAACTTTGGGGAAAATGATAGCTGTGTTCAAATACCTGTAAAGTTTTCATACAGAAAAACAATTAGATGTAGCTTCAAGAAAAAGAACCAAAATCAATGGAATAAATTATAAAAGGACAGATTTCAAATTAACTCAAATAATGCCAAATTAAATAGTTGCTTCCAAAACAATGAGATTCCCATTACTGTGGAAGTGTTCAAGTTGAATCTGGATCAGCATCTTTCCAGAACAAGAAGTTGGAATCAAGGGGTCCAAATGTTTTTCTACAACTTTGATCTATTGATTCTAAAACTATTCTCAACTTGCAAATAGTAAAAAATATCCTTCTGAATCAATTGTATCTTAGAGAGAAACACTATAACTTCTTAGGCTATTATTTTTAGATTTTTTTTTTTTCTGTGTGAACTCTGTTCTCTTGACCTAACCATACCATTCCCCTGAGCAATATTCTTGCTCAAAGTCTAACGTTGATTTTAGACAATGTTGTGGTGATCTGTGTGGATTTCTAGGTAGTGTACAAGGTTAATATGTCATCCTGCTCACAATTTCCCATGATACTTGGTGTCACACTGCTATTTCCAGCATTCCAAGAGACTCAGAGTTCTGTGACTTCATGCTTCTCTGCAGGTAAGTTTCTCTGTCAGAGATTATTAACTCTAATAAGGAACACCATGTCCTTTTGGCACTTGTTAGTGTCTTATTGCTCAAGCATAGAATTATCTATCCATTTGGTCAACAAAAATTCATTAAATAACATTTATTGAGTTCAAGTGCATGTGTTCTTTTTTTTTTTTTTAAAGATTTTATTTATTTATTTGACAGAGAGAGAGATAGCGAGAGCAGGAACACAAGCAGGAGGAGTGGGAGAGGGAGAAGCAGGCTTCCCGCCGAGCAGGGAGCCCGATGTGGGACTCCATCTCAGGACCCTGGGATCATGACCTGAGCCGAAGGCAGACGCTTAACGACTGAGCCACCCAGGTGCCCCCAAGTGCATGTGTTCTAAGGATGTAATGACAAATAAGACGCCCCTGCCTCCAAGAATTTCCAGTTTGTCAGGGAAACGAATATAAGCCAGATCATTGCAACACAAGGTAATATCTGCTGTAACAGTGTTTATACAAGACACAATGCAAGCAAAAAGAAAAGAGCTGCCAGCTCTGGGTAGGTTCAAAAGAATCCCATAGAGGAAATTTTAGAATGAGTCTTGAAGGATAAGTCAGGGTTTTTTCAGGTAGACAAGGCCATTCTAGCAAAGAAAAAAGGGGGTATTGTCATGGAGTAATATTGTCATAGGATTTGCATTGGGTGTTCAGAGAACACTAAGTAGCTTCATGAGTCCACTGTAAAGTGTGTATGGTAATCTGAGGAGGTACTGGACAAGTAGACAGGGCATGAATCATATGGAAGGTTGAATGACGATAAAAAGCAAGAGACAGGCAAAATACTTCAGAGTTTCTTGCAATTGTCCAATTGCAAAAGGTTAATAAGGGAATGACCTAATGTGTCAGAATTGGGGTTTGAAAGGAGCTGAGGGAATAGTAAGGAAATACGGTTAAAAGATAAAATTCACAGGATTTATTGAATACTTACAGGTGCTGTGCTAGCATGAAGTAGTAAAGGTAAATACACACAATCCTTTGCTTTCAAGAAAATGAAAGGTACTCAGTAGAAATATAGGCTTCAGTAATCAGAGAGTCCTCCATTCAAATCTCTATTTTCCTACTTGGAAACTCTGTATTTCACTTTCTTAATCCGTTGCTTTGAGAACCATTGTTCACTTTTCTGCATCTGGAAAATCAAGGAACCCTGTCCTGGTTGCCTGCCCAGTGGAATCTTTCTCCCAAGACCCTCTGACTTCGAAGGAGAAGTAATTCCTAGAGGTTGATATAAAACTTAACTGAGGGGATGGAAGAAGTACATGACACAAAGTAAGTGCTCAGTAAAACACACACAAAAGATTAGCATCCTTTGTTTTTAAAAATGAGCATGAGCATATCTGAATATATAATGGTGTATCTTTGTTTCTTTTACTATATTGGTCCCATCAAAATAATAATTATTTTTTTAAATTTAAGGATATGCCCAGGAACACTGAGTTTGGGACATTTCAAATTGTTTTTAGACTAATTTATCAGTATTCTTTAGAAAAAAAATGAGAAAGAAAAAAACTCAGAAAGAAAAGAAAGAAGGATAAATGCTGTTAAAATAAGGGTATATTTGATTTCTAAAACATAGGATTACTGTATTTATATTTCAATAAGTTACAAAGTGTTTCTCATAAGCTTCTCTTCCTATTTTGTATATTCCCTCTTTTCTTTTATAGTCATGAGGTCTTGTTTCTTCAGATGGATCTTACCAAAGTGGCTATATTAATTAGTTAAGAATTTGCATAAACTTTTCTCAGACCAATCCCTCAAAGAATTTACAGTCATTTGGAAGAAACATTGGTTTAAAACTAATCACATGAAAAATTTCACTTCATTATATAAGTAGAGATAAAGTGATTCTTAAAATAAATTTTTTAAATATTACGTCAATAGATATGATCTATTTTTGGCCACTATGATCATCCACAATTGCTCCTGGGATACTTTTGAATCAACACCATCACATCACCTGATTTAGCATCCATTAATGCAGAAGGAATAGAAAAAGAGACACATACAATTGCCAAACTCTTGGCATTTGGTCCTTCTGATTTTAAGTTGTTGTATTGGTAGAAGGATCTGAGTACATGTCCAAATACTCATTCATATCAATGGTGAGGAAAATATATCTGCATTATCAATTTCCATCCTATTGTTTAGTCCCAATCAAATAAATAGATTCAAATTCAGAAAAATAAGTTTCTCTAGTGCCATCTTTTGTTCAAATGGCAGAGATATTGAAGTAAATTCCCTTAAAAAAAAAAGTCAGAAGGAACAGCAGAAAAGAAGAAATATTATTTTTGTTGGTTTCAAATGAAAGAGCTCAGAATGTTTGCTTATGCTGGGTAAAACATACCCAAACATTACCTTCACTAATTAGAAGTTTAAGTCTGTATATAAAGATCTCCCCAACTGCAAATTTATCCCAGGAGCTGAAGCAGAGAGATTTAAAAATCTACTTATTTTTTTAAATGATTTTCACCAGATGCTTTATACCTCTGTTTGGTGCCTGGTGCCTGGGAACTCCATAGGAAGGCAGGTTAGCTGTGTTCACATATATTGCTCTCCATGGGTTCGCAGCATAATCCAACCTGTGATTAATGGAAAAGCAAAACGTTTGCAATGTGTAATCTGACAAACTGATGCTCACAGCAAAGACTACTGTGCATTGAGAACTCAGCCCTACTAAAGGCTACTTCCCCTCTCTTATTAATTTTCTCCTTCGTGAAATTATTCTCTCTATACTGAAATAAGAATCTAATACATCCCAGTGATAACCGAATTTGAACATAATGTGAGATTGGCTCTGTCCTCTGCCTAGATGGTTCTTTAACCTGGCAGGTACAAAGTCTTACCTTGTGATGGTGGAGGAGAAGTAGGAGGGCCAGCTGGGTTGTGACAGGGCCAGCAACTTCGTCTGGGAAGCATGGAGGAGGAGTCAGTCCCCACCTGTCCAGGCTGAATCACCCTGGGGTAAGGCCGACAGGCTGATGAACTGGGGCCACCAGCTACCTCATTACTGCCACCCTGGGAAGTCACAGTGAGCCACAAGACCCAGAGTATCCAGCTGTATTTAAATGCAAGTGAGTAAATCCATCAGGTGAAATCAACTATAGCCCAGACTGGAATAGAATGGAAGTGGGGAGCGGACCATGCCATAAGGTGACCCACATTTTACTTGATTGATCAATGAAGTTTTTAGATTCCCTTCATGGTGGTATGGGGAGATTAGGGATGCCACTAATTGGTGAAAATATCTGTTGTTTTGTTTTTTGGCAACACAATAATATATACTTGGATCATATAATCTGAGCTGCTTGCAAAGACGCCCTCCTACGATTTTTTTTTCAACCCTCCTAGAATTACTCGACATTATTCCATTAAGTTATAATGAAAAATGTACTATCTTATAAATATTTAAGTACATTTATTATAGGGGTGCTCTTGAAGATATTTAGCATATCACAAGGAGTTTTATATATAGATGCCTCTCAGATTTAACGTGCAAAAAATCGCCTGGGGACATTGTAAAAGTGCACATTCTGATTTAGTAAGTCTGAGTGGGATTCATGATTCTAGATTTATAGCAAATTCCCACTGATGATGATGTTGCTGGTCTTCGGACCACACTTTGTACAGCAAGCTATGTCAATGTCCCATGGTAGAGATTATTCACAGAAAATCTGCAATTGCTGGCAATTTTTTTTTCATTATGTAGTACTGTGAATTGCACTAGGTTGGACCATATGAAATTACCAATGTTCAATCATTTTTTAACATACATCATTACAATTTCTTGTAATAATAGGTACGGTATAGCAATGGTATGCTATAATCAGATTTTTCTTTTTTTAAGATTTTATTTATTTATTTGAGAGAGAGAGAATGCATAAGGTGGGGGGGGGTGGGCAAAAGGAAGAGGGAGAAGCAAACTTCCCTCTGAGTAGGTAGCCCAACAGGGTGCTCAATCCTAGGACCCTGAGATCATGACCTGAGCTGAAGGCCAACGCCTAACTGACTGAGACACCCAGGCGCCCCTTCAGATTTTTTTCTTTGAGTTGAGAGCCAGGAAGCTTGTAACCAAAATTGTGCCCCACTCCCATAAGTGTACAGAACCATTTACAAGGAACATATTTTAGGCACTAACTTCCCCGCCTTGTAAGTAAGGAATCTTTAAGTTGTAAGAAACAAAAACCTAAATTGACTGGCTTAAGAAAAAAAAGTAGACTTACGTAATGAGCAATTCCAGGTTTAGACCTTTTCCTATGGTGTGGGTGGGTACAGGAACTCAAATAATGACATCAGGCCTCTGTTTATTCATTCTCTCTCTCAGTTGTTTGCCTCTGTGATGATTTTATTCTTAGACAGATTCTGTCTCCATGCAGATGACTCCTTGTAACTCCAGGATGACAGCCTATCTTCTTAGCAACTCCAGCACAAAAAGAATTTTGCCCTTCAGGAACTGAATTTCATTGGATTGCTTTGGCCAGAAGAACGGAAAGCTCTGATTAGCTAACCCAGGCTCTCATGCTCTCTCTGGACCTGGGTCAACTCTGTCAAACCCACATTGGCTGAGAGTTAGTTAGGGACTATTCTTCAAGAGAAAATTGGGTAACTATTACCAGAAAAAGGAAGAATATTGAAAATCCTTCCTTATAATGCCTTTCCTCTTGAGAAGATTATCCATCCCCACCCCACTGTTGTCAGCATTGGCTTGTGACTTGCTTTGGCGAATGACCTGTGAGCAGAAGTGATATGTGTCTTTTCTAAGTGCAATTTTTAAGAGCCTGGGTGTGTTCTGCCGTGCTTTCTCATCCCACTGCAGGGTTCCAGATAAGAGCAGCTCCATCCATGTGGGTCCTGGCATAAGAACATGTAGTGTGAGGAAGAAATAAGCCTTTGTTGTTGTAAGCCACTGAATACTGGGTTGAACACAAAGTAATTTTTACCCTAAACTGACTGATAAAATAGGCAAAACAACAGATGTTCACAATAACTACTCATCTCATTCCAGCATGCATGTTGATTCTTCTTTTCAAACATAAATTTAAAAAATATCCACACTAAATTTAATGCACATATTAAACATTCCTCTCAAAGCCACTCAATTCCTCCCCAAGGAAAGAGATAGTAAAATCTTGTCCTCCAGACAAGGCTCTGCCTCCAGATCTAAGGTCAGGATTTTTCAGTGCTAATAATGTCTCTAGGTCAAATCCAGATTAACCTCTACTGGTGGAGCAACCTATAGTTAAAGGATATATTTAAATATATTTAAATGATATATTTAGCCATCCCCAATATACATAATATACAGTGGTGGAATTAAAAAAAAATAATTATAAAACAAAACAAATTCCTACTCCTCTTTTGAAAAGAAGCCAACGGAAAACAGCAGAATCGTCATGGGTCCATAGCAAATAAGAACTAGAGCCCCCCCAGCAGAATGAATTTCCTGGTTCACCAACCTGTCTTTTCCAATTCTTCTTTCTGGGAGGATCTTCTCTATTTACTTCCGTTGGCACATCTGAGATGGCCTGAATAGAATTCGCCATTGGGGCTACTCTGTGTTAGCTAGTATTGAGCTCATCCGGGCCTCCAGCAGAGTGTTTAAGCAGAAGGAGTCCAAAGTGATCTGCCCTTTGCCCTCAGGCTTCATTTTTAGTCTTGGCTTCTTATGGATGAAGACCTTTGCTAGGAGGTGCTTGGGTGGGCCTGCCATATATCCTCCACTCTATTTCTTATCTTATTGCTTTTTGGGCACTGACAGCAGCTCAGCTCATCAAGCCTAGCTGGGTGTCCTCCAAGACTCCAATCTCTTAGCTATCACAGATTTCCAGCCACAGGCCAGAAAAGGGCTCATGAATAGACAGAACAAAACAAAACACAAAATATTTTAATTTTACACGATCAAGTTGTAGCGAAAGTAAAGGTTGTCTCTTTTCATAGAATCTTTGAAAATTAGTCAACACATGCTAGACTGTTGTTTTTCTACCAAGTCACTAATCTCCAGCCTAGGAAGTACGTGGACTGATTGCCAAGGCACAAGACAAGGAAGTTAACCAACCACTTTGCTATGTCACAGGATTTCCAACTTGCCAGGCCAGGAGAGGGTTCTCATTGTGCCTCATGTTACTTCAGCTCAGCTGGTGACACAGTTGAGATTCTGCGATTTGCAAAACCTCACTACTAGGAACTTTTAAAAACATCAGGTCAGGGTTCCTTGGTTGAAAGCCAGAAAAACCCTCTCTGGCTGACTGAAAGGGACAAAAATTGAAAAAGGTCTAGATTATCTCATAGAACTGAAGGAAATATCAAACAACCAAACTTTGGATAGGATGAGATCCAGGAAGCTCCAGGTATAGAAACAGCAGAAACTAATGACTTTTATTTTGTGAGGGGGATTTATTTTATAGAAATATCCACCACAGCCCTGATGTCCTGATTTCCATTTTATCTTACTTTATTCTGTGTGGCTTTTTAAGCTACCAAAAATCCTTGGGGAGCAAGATCTAGAATAAAAACAGATGTAGTGAAAAGAAGGGCCATATGCACCCCAATGTTCATAGCAGCAATGTCCACAGTAGCCAAACTGTGGAAAGAGCTGAGATGCCCTTCAACAGATGAATGGATAAAGAAGATGTGGTCCATATATACAATGGAATATTAGCCATCAGAAAGGATGAATACCCAACTCTTTCATCAAC
>NC_138370.1:14877107-14908841 GCF_054177405.1 Leptonychotes weddellii
TGAGTTAGCCCAGTGATGGGTATTAAGGAGGGCACATAATGCATAGAGCACTGGGTGCTATACACAAACAATGAATCATGGAACACTACATCAAAAACTAATGATGTGGGCGCCTGGGTGGCTCAGATGGTTAAGCGTCTGCCTTCGGCTTAGGTCATGATCCCAGGGTCCTGGGATTGAGTCCTGCATCGGGCTCCCTGCTCCTTGGGAGCCTGCTTTTCCCTCTGCTTCTCTCTTTCTCTTTCTGTCTCTCATGAATAAATAAATAAAATCTTTAAAAAACTAATGATGTAATGTATGGTGATTAACATAACAATAAAAAATAACAAATAGAAAAAAAAACTAATGATGTACTGTATGGTGGCTAACATAACATAATAAAAAAAATAGTATCTAACATGTGTATCTGGTGAAACAATTCTTTCTTGAGATGAGAGTAGCTCATAGTCTCTTGTTGAGTGTAAAAGGACACAGTGGGAGCATCCTCTCAAATTCAATCATGCTCAATGTCTTCCTTATTCTCCCACTACTGTTACTCTTTTCTCCCCCCAAAACTTGCCCTCCACCTGCTTCTCCTCCTCCCTTTTCTAATTTGGTTTAACAGCACCAGCAATCCTCCCAAACACCTTTGGTAAAAAGCATGAAATAATTTCAGTTCCTCCCCCACATCAACACCTACCCTTCCTCTGCTTCCCAGAATTCATCCAATGTGGATTCTACCTTCAAACTATCTCTGAAGACTCATCTCTCCTTTTTCTGATCCCACTGCTATTCTCCTAGCCCAGGGAACCTGCCCTTCTTCCTTAGAATACTTTCTTCTTTATTTTGGAATTTTCCATGATCCCTTAAACAACACCTAGCACATGATACATATTATTTAAATAGGTGAGTAAATAAATATATGTCTGAGTTTGTAAACCCCCTAAGAGCTGCAATTATATCTTTCTTGCTCTGTGTTAGGTCTACAATACCTAACCCAATATCTGATACACAGCATGTCGGCAATAAATATTTGAGAATATTTGAGAATGAATGAATGAATATGGAAATGAATTACTTTTACGGGTTTTCACAGCATCTCTGAAATCACATTGTGTCTACTTATAGCAACTCTGCAGTCTAAATATGAATTTGGGTGGCAGAAAGGAAGTTTTCAAAGACTCTTACCAAAATGGAAGTATTTTTTTAGGTTAACAGAGTGACATTTGCGTACACACATTTAGGAGAGAAAGATATACTGAGAGTTTGTACCAAAGCAAAAGCAAAGATCGGAAGTCTCATTGGTTGCCATTCATCTGTGTTTGGCAGAGCTTTTTCCTGGCCCACAAGGAGGCTTTCTGCAAGGGGAGTTCTGCAGTAAGACACATGCAGCCGGAGGTGAGAACATAATGTAGGCACCAAGGGAGAGGAGTGGTGACAGTCACTTCCTACCCTGGGCTTTACTTCTAGGTGGGGTTTCTATTCCACAAACTCCTGGCAATTAGGAGTCCAACAAATCTATCATAAGGTTTTAGGGAAGATGTAAGAACATTTGGTACTCAGTATTTTCAATCGCTATCCTTTAGGCTGAATCTCCTCTGAGTTAATTAAATTCAAATAAGTATCTTTCCATTCCCTGGGACTTGGAAGGAGGAGTCCAAAGCACTTGAGAAGTCACAAAACAGCCATTAGATGTTAATAACTAAGAACTGTTCCAACCTCTGCTGGTTTCAAATGAGAGGACCAGAGGCATAAAGCTCCATAGGGCATTACTAACTTCCTGAGGCACTCAGCTGCTGAAAATGAATTCCTCAAATAATAGTTTCCTTTTCCAAAATTTAGCTGGATCAGATATTTTTAGTTTAAAGGTCTTAATGAGACTTTGCAGGAACATGCACAGCAAGGGGGATTCCTGCACAATAAATCACTGGAGGTGTGCCACCCTACTGTTGGCAATTTGAATAAATAACTTTGTTGATTTATAGCAGATGTTTTTTCACTTAGCTGTCATTGCCCACCAAAGCCCACATTCGGCAGTAAAGTCCATGAGACTCAGAACCATTTCTATCTTGTTCACCGATGTCTTTTTTTTTTTATTATGTTATGTTAATCACCACACATTACATCATTAGTTTTTGATGTAGTGTTCCATGATTCATTGTTTGCGTATAACACCCAGTGCTCCATTCACTACGTGCCCTCCTTAATACCCAACACCAGGCTAACCCATCCTCCCACCCCCTTCCCCTCTGGAACCCTCAGTTTGTTTCTCAGAGTCCATCGTCTCTCATGGTTCGTCTCCCCCTCCGATTTCCCCCCCTTTATTCTTCTCTTCCTGCTATCTTCTTCTTCTTCTTTTTCTTCTTCTTCTTCTGCTTCTGCTTCTGCTTCTTCTTCTTCTTTTTTAACATATAATGTATTATTTGTTTCAGAGGTACAGGTCTGTGATTTAACAGTCTTACACAATTCACAGCTGATGTCTTAAATAGCACCTATCAGTGCTTGGCAGAGAGTAGATGCTCAACAAGAAAATTTGATTGTACAAATGAAAGTCTTATCTAAATACGGTGCAAGGGTGCCTGGGTGGCTCAGTTGGTTAAGCAGCCAACTTTGGATTCGGCTCAGGTCATGATCTCAGGGTCGTGGATCGAGCCCTGCGTCAGGATTCTAGCTCAGTGTGAAGTCTGCCGGAAATTCTCTCCCTATTCCTCTCCCTCCCTCTCTTCTTCTCCACACCGCCCCTGCACATGCAGGCGCACATGCTCTCTCTCTCAAATAAATAAAATCTTTAAAATAAATAAATACAGTGCAATATTCTCTGGTTTTTTTTTTTTTAAAGATTTTATTTATTTATCTGAGACAGAGAGAATGAGAGACAGAGAGCATATGAGAGGGGGGAGGGTCAGAGGGAGAAGCAGGCTCCCCGCCGAGCAGGGAGCCCGATGCGGGACTCGATCCCGGGACTCCAGGATCATGACCTGAGCCGAAGGCAGTCGCTTAACCAACTGAGCCACTCAGGCGCCCTCTCTGGTCAATTCTATCAAAGGGCAGGCAATACCTAGTTTTGATTTTCAGACACAAGGAGCAGAAAGAACCTATTTCGAAGTAAAAATGCTTTTGCTTAGTAAATTCTTTGATGGGGCTAGACAGAATAGATTAAAAGCCTGGGGAATGGCATCGTCCTGAAAGTTTTATGCATAAAATATTACTCCTCAAAGACAGATTGCTTTCCATATATGAGGTGTTTTGATATACATTTCTCAATTTTTATTTATATCACATCGACCTATTCTCAGCTCCCAGCTCCATGCCTATAAGTTTGAGCTTAATTACACTGAATGAATGTTTATTTTGGTCAAATTGATTAAAAATACTCATATTCCACTGGGTATTTGCTCAAAGTTTACTTCTAACTGTACAGATGTGTCTCTTCTGGTCATCTTGTCCTTACCTTTAGCCCTGTTCACTGGATGAACATCATGCAAAATCAATAGATGTGATGCTTGGCAGTTTTCCCATCTCTAAAATGATAGCTACAATAGCACTTAATTCATAAGGTAATTTTATGGGCTAAATGATTTAATATATGTAAAATATGTAGAACATCCCCTTATGACACTTAAGCTTCTAACAAATGTTATGTATTATTATATTTGTTGTAGCTGCTGTTATGGGTCACAGCCTCAATTACTCATCCCTCTGAAGATCACAGGTGGCTAAAAAGAAATCAGTCTAAACTAACAAATTACTGTAGAAAATTAAACAGAATACTTACTTGGTCTGATTTTTGTTTGGTTGGTTTTTTCCTGTAATACATGGATATTTTTTTCAGAGAATTTCTGGAGACCATCTTCCTACCCAAAGCAAGAAATGGACTCTTACATTGAACATTGAAATTTCTTATTGCAGAAATGCCATGGCAGGTTGTCCAAGGTAGACTTTAAGATCCTATGGTGCACTATGTCCCCAATAAATCTGTGAAGATGGACATGTGCTTAACCTCTATCCAAGCCAGTTCTTTGCTTTGCTGCTATGGTTTCTCTTCTCTCACTCATGCTCTCCTCCTCTCCATCCTCCTTCCCTCTAGTCCTAGTTCTATCCCATGGTCAAACTTCTTTTCTTCTCTGGTGAGGTATGACTCTGAGGGTGGAGCAAGTTGCCTCTAGGGGCAAATACCATAGTATTTATTTTGTGGCCCTTGATGGGTTCTCTGGATAATTAACTGACCGCACACAAGAAGTGGGTTCTCCACACAGCAATGGTTCTCAAAATGGCATCAGGGGATCTGTTAGAGGTCTAGGGATTCTCTGCAAGACTCTTTCGTTTGTGTTTTAGTTTTGATAAAATAGTCTGAAATTTCATACAAGCATTTTCTCAATCATCTGGATAACCACCTACGCTTGGGTATTGCTGTAAAATTTCAGTACCCACACAATAGGTATTGTATGTTATCTCTGTATTACTAAGTAATGACCAAAAATATCAAAATTCATTTATAATGTTATATATATATATTTTTTAAAGATTTTATTTATTTATTTGACAGAGAAAGACACAGCGAGAGAGGGAACACACACGGGGAGTGGGAGAGGGAGAAGCAGACTCCCCGCCGAGCAGGGAGCCCGACGGGGGACTCGATCCCGGGACTCCAGGATCATGACCTGAGCCGAAGGCAGTCGCCTAACCGACTGAGCCACCCAGGCGCCCCTTTTTTTTTTTTTTTTTTTTACTGCTCCAGTCAATGAAAGGGAAACTTTATTGAGGCCCCAGGGCCTTGGGGCTCGGGCAGGAGGCCGCCCTGCGGGAAAAGGAAGAGCCAGTGGCGGGGCCTTATTTGACCTTCTTTTTGGGGCGCAGGTTGTTGGTGTGGCCGCACTTCTTCTTGCGGCAGTTGACGGCGCGGGGGTGCAGGTGAGCATAACCCTTGCGGCAGATCATCTTGTCGCAGTTGTATTTCTGGGCCAGCTGGCGGAGGGAAGGCTCGATGATGCCACCCCGGAGGCGAAGCACCAAGTGCAGGGTGGACTCTTTCTGGATATTATAGTCTGACAGAGTACGGCCATCTTCCAGCTGTTTGCCCGCAAAAAGCATCTCAGGAGTTCAGTCCTGTGATCAGCAGAACCCTTGAGGTTATCTTGGGACCCTGCAAATTCTTAAGTTTGAGAAACAAAAAAAAAACAAAATAAAACTGAAGGAAGCCAGAGTTCATGTAAAATAAAAATTGAGTGAATACATATATTCTAATGGAAGGTAGAAAATAGATACAGAGAACTCTCAGGGGTGAAATTTATGGCAAGTCTTCATCTTTATCAACAAATACAGAGTGAGTGCTAATTATGTACTAGAATTTGTTAAGTTTTCTCACTATAGAGACAAATAAAGCTTGGCCACTGCCCTGAAAGGTTTGACAATTGAAAGTAAGATAGTCACTTACCCAGGACGGCCTATACTGTAAGTGGTGGAATGGAGGCATTTTTAAAAAGTACATTGGGGCAAAAGGAAGGTAACACAAACTTCTGCTTAAAAAAAAAAAAAAAAAAAGGTTGGAAAAAGCTTTGGATAGAAAAGGGCATTTGATCTGGGCCTTGAAGGCTATATGGACATTTATGAGGCATAGAAGAGGGTGGGGTGGGATGAGAAAGAAGAGAACATTCTAGCAAAGGAAATAGCAGAGAAACAGAGAAAAGAAAGGACCTGTGTCTTCAGGAACTAACAGACCTTAGCACGGCCAGAGTTTCAGTTTAGTGAACAAAGGGCAAGGACTACAATGGAAAACCTACATTGGGATTAGAATTTGAAAGATCTCCCATGCCTTGTTAAGCAGGTTGGTCTTCACCTTATTGTCAATAGAAAGCAGACAGAAGTTTTACAGGAAGCTGGAACAGGATAAATATTTTTCCAGGAAATAGCAGTCTATCAATAGTGTGGAAAATGAATTAGAAGGGAGGAGAAACTGGTTGGTCAGAAGGTGGTGACAATGATCCAAACAGTGGTAAAACCAATGAGAATCTTTGATTCAGATTTTATGACGAAAGAGTTGGAACAGTCAGAAATGAAAGAGTAATTGTATGAAGGAAAAAAATCAGAGAGGATACTGCAGATTCTAGGCACAGCCAGGGTAGATATTGGCAGGGGTGGGTTGGGGGGTGGTTGCAAAGAGAGGTAAGAGATTCAACAAAGAAAATTGTTTTGAGCTGCTAGTAGGATAAGGTGGGGGAGGAAATGATGAGGTTTATTTTGGAAATACTGAGTCTGAATTGCTTTGATTCATTTTGAAAGATCCTACCTTCCCTTCTAGCTATGATCCTCTCTTCACATCTCATCCACTCTTGTCAACCTTAATAAAACTGCCAGTTATTATACCAGCAAAATGGGTTTATTCAGGAATAGCAAAGAATTGCAATTCAGGCTATGTAAGCTAAGGCAAAACCACAGACAAGTCCAGAGAATAAAGGAGGGGAACACTCTTTTACGAAGGAAGGTTGGGGGTTAGGGGGTTGGGAGGGGCTGCTGTAAACAAAAAGAAGAGTAAAGTGGGAGTTCAAAGTGTAGTGGCTTCTCATTGGCTGAGCTGTGACAGTCTCTCATTGGCTGGACTGTTACAGGGGTGGAGAAAAGTTTTCTTCCCCTTGCTGGAGTAGCAAAGCATAGGCTTCTCCCTGTTGGTTCTGCGGAGGGCTGCAACGAGTGGTAGTGAGGACAGCGTCCCCTGTTGGCCTCCCATTTCCACTTAAAATGAGATTTCCTTTCTTAAGGTTCACACTCTTTAATTTCAAGCCCCACAAATCCCCAGATAAATGGCTTTCTCAAAGACCAGTGAAATGTTCCCATCAGTAAAACCCATGTTCTCTTTTCACGCCTCAACCCACTTGCTCTTTTGTCAAAGTTGAATATAAGTATAGATCCATAGGTAAGACAGCCATATAAATTATTCTCCCAATGGGGACACTTCTGAAAGTGGAAGGGGTAGTATTAATAATTATGTTGGGGCATAATTATGTCGGGACAGTCCTGGACAAACCAGAATGTTTGGTCTCCAGAGAGTTAGGAATGTGCCAGGTCTGGAAATTAACCCTCCAAAAGGCAAGTATATACTGAGAAATAGTAGGGCACCCAAAGTCTATCTTGAATAATAGTGGAATAAAGAGCATCCTATTTCCATGACAGTAAAATTTTCCCACTCTCCACCAGCACTGGCATGCTCTGGGGCAGGAGTAGGGGGCAGGCTTCCCTGGAAAGATCAGAACAACAGATGGGGGTGGGAGGGCAACATGATGGTTTCTAGGCATCCAGACTAAAGCTACTTAGAGGATGAAACTAAAATACAAAAGACAAATAACTCCTGATTTCGCCATCATAAAAAGATCGGTCATATGAAAAAAAGGAGATTGGTCATATGAAGGCAAATCATGTGTCCTGCATTCATAAATTGCTAAAATGGACATACGTGTTGTAGTTCTAAAGGGTTAAGGAAGACTTTGTGAACTCAGATTATTTCACTTTTTAAAAAAGAATGATGCAACTAAATGAGAGAAAATAAACAACAAGAAGATTATAATGTTAAAAATCTCTTGGTTTTTGAGACCAGTGCTAGACCGAACTCATGAGTATTTTTCTTTTTTATTTTCACAGTGTCTCCCTGTGGGAAAGATAAATATCTGCCTTAGAACTTTATTTCTAATCAAAATACTCTATCTTCTAGCTTTTAAAAAAGAGGTGTGTATATGGAACATAAGGATCAAAAACATCATTGTTGGATTTGTACTACAATATGCTTACCCTAATTTTTCCATTTTTCCTACTTTGACCATCACGATGTTTGCTATGCCTTTCCAATTTTCAGTTTTTAAAGATCAGACTTCTGCAGAGAATACTGATGTATTTCTGAAGGTATAGACCATTTGAAGAGGGTTCTTCCGGGACCTAAGAGCCACTTCATTACCATTAAAAAAAAAAAAAGGCAACATAAACTTTAAATTTTGAAAAGTGTGTTTTGCTAAAATAGTGAGGGGCGCCTTGGTGGCTCAGATGGTTAAGCGTCTGCCTTCGGCTCAGGTCATGATCCCAGGGTCCTGGGATCGAGCCCCGCATTGGGCTCCCTGCTTTTGTGTTGTTGATTTGTGATAGAAAAATGTTTTCTTAAGAAGTAATAGTGGTGCATATGTAATTGTTCTCCTACAACTAAAGAGCCAAAAACTCTTTTTTTCCTACTTTAGCAATTGATAGAATGTGAAAGCCAAAGTCATTTCTTGAAATAATCTGCCCAGTCACATCACAAACACCTCCTGTAATTTATAATTCTCTATGGCTATCATTTAACCTTTAAAAAGTACTATTAATATTTTCTGGGCTACAAAGTTGGCTACTTTTTCTATTCAATGAAGGAAATAAGAAAATTAGGCATATCAAGTGAGGTCCTAAAGTAGAGTGACAGCACAGAGGATACTCTCTGAGTAGAACATTTATAAGTACTTCTGTTGGACTGAATTTTACAATGGCCAGAGAGAAAAATGCAAAGCTCTGTTAAGAATCAAGCTTAAATATATGCTATGAATTTCCCAGGCTGGTTGTTTCATAATCTTAATTACTGAAGTAGAGCATAGGAAAGGCCTAAGCCCTTAGAGTAAGGGATATGGTACCTACCTTGGGGATCAGGAATAAAAATCTGCTGATTGTGATAAAAACAAAAACAAAAACAAAATAGATAAAGGATTATGATTTAGGGACATGCTTGAACAGTTAGGATTTTACGGTTTTTTATGTTTGTTTTTGTTGTTGCTTTTTTGATTTTCCTAGTTTTGTTCCGAAATGAAAGGAAGCAGACAAACAATGCAATAAGCAGGAAAAGGGGGGAAATGGGGTAAATAGAATATGCCAGAGCTCAATAGGAGTGTCAGTTGGGCAAATCAAAATCATCTTTCAGATAAGCCTAACAAGGCCATTGAAACATCATTAAACTGCTGTGAAATCTCACTTATTTGAAGTAAGCAAAATTCATGAGCACTCAAGAAGTTTTATTACATCCCAAGTCTCTGGAACTGTTGATGCCTGAAGACTGAGAAAAAGTTAAATGGTTTTCTTTAATTTTTAAGGAATGTTAGGGTTGGATGAAATAGTGAAAGAAATCATTTCACATTCACTGCAAAAAATGTAATTAACTTAAATAAAAATATTTGTTTAACTTTATCCTATGTTCTGTTCATTTGTTTAGAGCAAATAATTTAAGATTGATAAATGTTTTGTATTTATGACTTTAGTATATAATGATATTTCATAGTAAAAGCTTAATTGAATGCAATACAAGATAAAGGTTCTCAGATCTAGCAATACTAGCCACAGATATGTAGTTGGGGGAACCACAGAGTCATAATCCAAGGTTTATACTTGTTGGATATATTGTAGCTATAAAGTCAGGAGGAGAAAAAAATGAGCTTCCATAAATCGAATTCTGGAAATCCAAATTCAAAATTGATGAAGAAAACCAAAGAGGTAAAGAAAACATAAAGTAAGAAATAAAACTCTCTTCATTTCTTTATATCTCTATGTTTTTCAATGGTATTCTGAAAATTCTGAGTTGGTTTCCTATAGAAATAAAATTTTGAAGGTTGGCTATTAGTCAACAAATATTTTTTGTGCCTCTACCTTGCACAATTAAAGCAAGTTTTCCTTTAGCTACTGCATCCACACATTACGATTACCACTGTGGATCTCCAATCCTGAGATCTCTTTAAAACTTCCTACATCTATAGGCACAGATGTTTCAAATAAGTGCATGAGTAATTTTCTTAGTTTCTTCTAATGCCTGAGGCAATTTCTGTACAAGAAAACACAAAGCATCTCAGGAGTTCAGTTAGCATTTGAATCTGGTCATGGATTGGACATAAGTGCCAAGAATGGGGTTGCCTTACACTCAAGGCATTGACTCAGGTGATGGTGGTTTCCCTGACGATTGGTGTGCCTCTAGTCATGGAAGCCCCAGGACTCTGAATGTGCTGGTTGAAACTGTGCTTCATCCTTTGGAGCTCCCCATTCACTGAAAGCACTTAATATTCCTTGACAGACAGAAATATCCTATACCCTCTACACCACAAAGATATGCTCATGAGCACCTCGGTTCCATTTGCTTTGTTAATTTTTTGTTTTATTTTCCCCCCGATAGCCTTATCCTGTCTGTAAATTTCATGTACACTAAGTCAGAGAACAATCAGAACTAGACCCTTGGATCTACCCTTTCCCGTTTAGAATGGTGATGTTATTTTGAACCATATTTTTGTTTGTCATAATCTCTTCCCTTAGGATGCGTTAGTTCACAGATCTGCGTGTAGACTTCTGTGCGGGGGGGGGGCACCTTGAGACCAGTATGACTTTTGACCATGATTCTTCACAAGATACTGCAGTGTTTTATGTGCAGGGGAAGAAACACATATATGAGGCATGAGCCATGTCCTTGGAGAACATTCAATCTACTAGAGAAGATAAGACACATAGCACCGATTCCAGTATAAATTGAAAGTCACGTCTGCCGCACAAGCAGTCACGAGAAGAACTGACACAGATATAAACTAGCAAAGGTTGTCATGCCCGCTGGGTGTGGACATGGCAGTCAATTTCAGGTGTGCACAAGGAAGAAAGATTTAGTCTGATCTAGATGCAGGGTTCTGAGCAGGTGGTTATGAGGCTCAGAACTTCTGCCCTGTTCTCACTCTCTCCCCTTATTTTCTCTTCCCCACTGAGGATCCAAGCACCAGAGCTGTACTGGATTCCATTTCGGTGACAGGAGTGGGTACTTTCCCCTCAAGACAAGCTTAAAGTCCTCCTATCCTTTCTCTTTCCATTGCTGAGCACACCTGCTGTGGGTTGACTTTTATTTCCTGCCCATCTGATGTGTAAAAGAGTTCAGGTCTTTGTCCACTGTGTGAGGGAAGGTCCAACTCTCTACCCAATTGCATTGTCCTTCCCTGCATTCCCCTGAGCCGGGACCCCTTCAGTGCAGCCCACCCAGCCACGCTGCCCACACCTCTGTCTCTACTTACCATCCTTGCTGAGCAGGGAGTCTGGCCGACATACTCCGAGGTCAGCCAACCACAGGCCCCCAGGCTAGAAGAATTGCTTTCTATCTGTGGAAGGAAATAGGAAGTTTCATTTATGTAAATATATGAATAATAAAAATAAGAACTTTAGGTCAGTTTTAAATCTGTAACTGAATGTTGAGCCCCACATTTCAGAAAAAAAAAAAAAGGCTTCTCAAGTTTTGACCCTTTTAAGCTCAGTTGCTTGTTAATCTCACTGTGAGAGAGAAAGCATAAAATCAGAAATGCATAAATAAGAGAATTTTTTGAGGAGACTGTTATTCAAAAAGTAATTAGTTGTGGAAAAAATGTGGCATTAAAAAAAAGTAATTCCATACAGGATTTATAACTAAATTCAAAAGAGCTTAAACTTCTAGCAGCCTATAGAAATACTTTTTACATTATTTTAATATCAGTGAACTTAAAGCAGGTGAAATAAGCTCTTTAAAATTACAAAAACTGATTTTCTCTTCTTATAACTCAGTGAATTTTACAAAGAACAAGTGTCTCAGGTAACAAGTGCTCTATAGAATGTGTCTCAGTTTTTGTATTGGAGAAGAGCTTCAGATTTTTATAAATACTAACCCTGTTTTAAATTCAGGTTTATTAAGTTCTGCTTCAGCTATAAACTACTCTCACTAATTAAAAAAATTATTCCCATTGGCCTAAGAAAATAATGTCTTTCCCATCAGAAACTATAAGTAGACTTTAAAAACTTAAAATCATAAAAATATCCATCCTCCCCAAATTTATCTACAGAGTCAGTACAAGGCCAATAAAAAGCCCAAAATATTTTTTCACATAATTTGACAAGTTGATTCTAAGATTTAAGTAAAGGGCCAAGCAAGTGGAGGCTTATTATCAGATGTACCTTGAAACTTACTGTAACGCAAAAGTAATTAAGATAGCACAAGATTTGTCTGGAGACAGACAAGTGGGCCAAGGAAGCAGAATAGAAACTCCAGATACAAACCCACACAGATAGAAATTCAATAATTAATGAAGTGGGACTTGAAGCTCAAGGGTAAAAGGAGGAACTGTGTATAAATGGCACTAGCATGTTTAGTTTTAGATACAAAATAATGAAGATTGCATTTCAACTTCTCGTCCTCTACATGTATGACTTTAAGGTAAGTGACAGAATTAAATATTTTAGGCAAAATGACAAACTTTTAAAAGACCATATAAGGAATATCTTAATTACTTCAAGACAGAGCATTTTAAAAAAGGCATGAAAGAACTAACCATAAAAGACTGATAATTTCACTACATGAAAATAAAGGACTGCTGATCATCAAAAGAACTCATTAAAAAGAGAGGCAGAAGACATGAACAGACACTTCTCCAAACAAGACATATAAATGGCTAACAGACACGTGAAAAAATGTTCAACATCATTAGCCATCAGGGAAATACAAATCTAATCCACACTGAGATACCACCTTACACCAGTTAGAATGCAAAAATCAACAAGGCAGGAAACAACAAATGTTGGCAAGGATGTGGAGAAAGGGGAGCCCTCCTACACTGTTGGTGGGAATGCAAGCTGGTGCAACCACTCTGGAAAATAGTATGGAGGTTTCTCAAAAAGTTGAAAATAGAGCTACCCTACGATCCAGCAATTGCACTACTGGGTATTTATCCCAAAGATACAGATGTAGTGAAAAGAAGGGGCACCTGCACCCCAGTGTTCATAGCAGCAATGTCCACAATAGCCAAACTGTGGAAAGAGCTGAGATGTCCATCAACAGATGAATTGATAAAGAAGATGTGGTCCATATATACAATGGAATATTACTCAGCCATCAGAAAGGATGAATACCCACCATTTGCATTGATATGGATGGAACTGGAGGGGATTATGCTAAGTGAAATAAGTCAAGCAGAGAAAGTCAATTATCATATGGTTTCACTCATATGTGGAACATAAGGAATAATGCAGAGGACCACGGGGGAAGGAAGGGAAAACTGAATGGGAAGAAATCAGAGAGGGAGATGAACCATGAAAGACTATAGACTCCGGGAACCAAACTGAGGGTTACAGAAGGCAGGGGGTTGGGGGGATAGGGTAGCCAGGTGATGGGTATTAAGGAGGGCACATGTTGTGATGAACACTGGATGTTATACACAACTAATGAATCATTGAACACTACATCAAAAACTAATGATGTACTGTATGATGGCTAACTTAACATAAAAAATAAATAAATAAATAAAAAGTGAGTGGACAAGAGGCCCTTGGATGGCACAGTCCCTTGAGCTTCCAACTCCTGGTTTTGGCTCAGGTGGTGATCTCATTGTCTTGGGATCGAGCCCCACATCAGGCTCTGGGCTCAGCAGGGAGTCTGCTGGAGATTCCCTCTCTCCCTCTGCCCCTCCCCCCATTCGTGTGCTTTCATGCACGCTCTTTCTCTCAAATAAATAAATAAAATAAAATCTTTAAAATAATAATAATAATAAAGGGAGTGGACAAGTAGGAAGAATGCATTTGCAAAACAAAGTGTACCAGCAAAGGTTTTGTAGGAAGAGCATATAAAGAATTCTTACAAATAAATTTAAAAATGACAAATGACATAACAGTTGGCAAAAGATATGAATAGGAGTGTCTCAGTTAAGGAAGCACAACTGATGCCTAGCATATGAAAACATGCTCCACCTCCCCAGCAATCAGAGGAATGCCAATTGGAACCACAACGAGACGGTATTTCATATCCGCCTGAGGGCATGCCTTACTAAATAGGAAGCTGTGTAGCCAATTTAACCTTTTGTGCCTTAGTTTTTCCATTCCGAGTATGAGAATTCTCTTCACCCATGTTTGCCACAGTCTGGTCTGTTATTCTACATTCTTTTAAATTCTAATACCTTACCTGTTCCGTTACATCCTTTCTTCTCACCCTTGTGTCAGTTTCTAATGGATTTAGCAGGAAGAAGACATTTCTGTTCAACATGTACAAACCTGTGAAAACATTAAAGGAATGGAAGTGGAAATGGAAATTTCAGGCCACCGGGTGTCTTTATGCATAAACATAAATAATGCTGCCATAAAACTGACCCCAACCTACTTTTTAAGTCGGAAAACATTCTCCTTTAATCCAACATGGTAATTATGGATGATTCATTTGCTACTAATTTGCTGGAAACTCCATTCAGAAAATGCTAACAATACATATATTAAGCCTTTCGTTAACACGTGACATTCGACGGGACTCTGTTCACTCTGATACTATTCTTCTGTGGAAGTCTTTAGATGGGTCTCCTAATCAGCATAACACGCTTTTTAGAATTTATGAAATCTAAACCTCCTTTCAGCTTTTAAGTTTCAGCTCTGTGTTTTCACTGTGAGGGACTGTTTACTTCTATAAAAACAGATTGAAGAGCTATCATGGGTCTCCGTCCCACCTCCCAATCCTCCCTGCGTCTGGATCTAAGTCAAGTTCTTTTTTCCCTCTCCCCTTCTCTCTCTGTCTCTCTCTCTAGCTCTTGTCCTTCACACTCTATTGCTCTTTCTCTCGTACACCGTGATTAAAAAATAAATAAAATAAACCAAATTAGAAATTTCTACCAACTTTCTAAAAAGTCATCCTTCACAACACTAAAAAGCACTGCTAACATGCTTCAATATACAATACATAGTTACAAATTTAAAAAAAAATAAGTATAACTCATATTTCTCCTTGTCACCATGGTTTTACACAATAAGATATATTTGCTAGTAATGAACAGATGATCCATCTTTCTGTTATCAAAAATTAGCTTCCTCAAGTCTTCCAAGAATTTTTCAGAGTACTCAAAGCAATTTCTCACAACCTGGTCTGTCAGCAGGAAACCCCAAGCCTCCCAGACACTCTACTTGCACTTTTGCTCTGGCTCCCCGGGAAGCCATCTGGGCAGCTTTACCTCTCATCTGCCCTTCTAGAGAAGGTCACTGACCCTGCAAGATGTGGACTCCAGATGTTGATGAAATCCCAGCCTTGTGGTGCCAAAGAATCTCTAGATTCCCAGTAGAAGTAGGGACAATGGCTTCCTCTCGAACAAATCCTCTACTTCATTATCTGGGCAATGAGGTAATTTCGCATCTATGCTCATCTCAATTCTTCATGAAAAAGAGCATTGCCAAGTTCTGGTCCTCTCTGGAGGCTCACTCATGGTTCAAAGGGTGCGTGTGGAACAGACCACTTTCCATGAAGGAGGGATAGAGCCTCCTGTTGTCCCCCTAAACTGTGACCCCACATAGAACTTCAAGTCCCTCCTCCCATGCTGTGTTCTTAATTATCTATTTCCCATGCTATTTATTCATCCTCCTAAAATATATTCCCAACTTGGAATTTAAAATTCTTTCTTTCTCCCAGTTACCAAAGCTGCTTCTCCCTCCCCCAACCATTCTAGTTAAAATCAATGGCTTCCTGCATGTCAAAGATATAAGCATATCCTGGAAGAAGATAGGGTCCCAGCCCAATCATTCCTTGGAGCCTAATTAAATAATTAATTAGATTGACCCGCCAAACCTGGAATTCGAGCCTGATGGTGAACTTGGGGGGAGATACTGATTGCTTATCACCCTAAATGAGAGCAAAAACTGCATTCGCCTAGCTAGAAGGGAAGTTAAGTGCGGACTAGACCTTGTTTTTATCATTTGTCTGCAATGCTGTATATTTTTCTGACTGCGTGCAAGTACACTGTAAAACATTTGAAAATTGCACATGTATAAATCACTCTGAAATCTTATCACACTGAGACAACCACTGTTAAGACCTTGGCATTCTTATTTCATGTCTCTCTTTTGAACATATATGCAAATGTAGACTAAATTTACATGAATGGGGTCACATCACACTTCCTGTTTACATCTTGGAAATTTTTAATGTTGTCTTTTTTTTTTATCATACCCTCGTAAGTGCTCTTATTTTTTTATCCCTCATATCGTTTGCTTAGCGTTGCTTATTGTGAGTACTTCTTTCTCTTTCTTTCACTGCAGAATTGCCTTAAGAATGAGAACGCAAGCATCCACGTAGCCACCACCCCACAAAAACTAAAATATCACAACACAGCTGATGTCTCCTCCTCTCCTTCCCCCACGTGTTAACCACCATCGTAATTTGGTGTTTGTCACTCCCATAAATATCCTTAACCACATGTCCTATACATCTTTGTCCCTCAACAATATATAATACTTCTTTTTTTTTAAGATTTTATTTATTTATTTGACAGAGAGAGACAAAGCGAGAGAAGGAACACAAGCAGGGGGAGTGGGAGAGGGAGAAGCAGGCTTCCCGTCGAGCAGGGAGCCCGATGCGGGGCTCGATCCCAGGACCCTGAGATCATGACCTGAGCCGAAGGCAGATGTTTAACGACTGAGCCACCCCACCCAGGCGCCCCAATATATAATACTTCTATATGTTTTTCACCTTCATACAAATAATCACACTTCATATATTTTTCTGGAACTTCTCTTTTTGTGGCTCAACTGGATAGGAGTAACTCTAGCTTATTCATGTTTGCTCTTTTGTAACATTCTAGTCTATGAATGTGCCTGTTGTTCATCTGTTCTCCTGTTAATGGACATTGGTACTGTTTTCAGCTTTTTTGTTATCCTGAGATACATTGCCCAGAATATTCTTTTCCAGCGGAGAAGCAGGATAGCATAGCAGTTTGAACCTGGACTCCACCGCCAGGTTGCATGGATTTGACACACGGCAACCCATTTCATAGCTAAGCAACTTTGGCAAAGTTATTTAATCTCTCCATGCCTCAGTTTCCCATTTTAAAATGGAGTTAAAATCTACTTCATAAGAATATTGAGATGATTAGCTTGGAGCATATGTAACTGTGATTTCTGTAGGCCAAAGAGAGTCAAATATCAGCATTTTAATATGGTACAAACTCATAGGAGTTAATACACACATGTTTAATATTGTAACTGTATGGTAAATACTCAGTAAGTGTTAACTGTGATGATAGTAATTATGATGATAATGATTCCATCTCTTTGTGCTCATGTGTATCAGAGTTTCCCTGACCTACATATCTAGGAACAGAACCGCCGGGTCACAGGATCTGTTTAAATTCAACTTTTATTTCTAAAATATTCACCAGGATTTTCCTATCCAAGATATATTTTAGCTTACCACATATTGGAGTCTTCTTTAATATATCTCAATAAAGTTTTATAGTAAGTTTGCAATAAATTCTCTCTCTGTGTACACATTCACTATTATTTCAACAAAGCAACTTACAATACTTTACATGTTTAAAACTGAACATCATCTTTCCTTTCCAGTGAAACAAAAAGAAAATCTTAAAATAAACTGAAGCAAAATTACAATAGAGAATATCAATTCCAAATAAGATGCTATAGGTTCTATGGACTCTTCCATCAAGTGGTGGGGCTCAAGTCATCATTAAGAGTGAAATTAAGTTTTAAGCTTTTCACTGTTCCCTCCCCCCCATCCTTCCTCTTTCTCCTCCTCTTGCTGGTCTTCTCCTGCTTCTGTTTTTGCCAATGAAATATTTTAAAATTATACATTCTAGATATTGATTGCTGTTACATAAGAATTCAATTGATTTTTTTTTTTTGGCTTTAATATTCCAGATTCAAAGGTGAACATCCTCTGATGTTCTGATGTCAAGGGTAGTCAGGACTCTGATTATTTATTCAGATCCTGTGACTTCTTCATGTTTCTGGAAGATTAGCATGACCTTCCTCAAAATGATCAGACACCATCTTTGCTTTTCATGGATCAGAAAAGCTCTTTGTTGAGCTCTTTCTAGGACTGTCACCCAGAGTTCTTAGACACTGTTTCTTTGGTTTGCCTTAGCTCACAGAGAAAATCTTGCTCTAACCTTACCCAGAGGATCCCTTGGCTCTATTTGCTCCTGGCACCCTACCCTGACTCTCTGCGGTCCCAGTAGCCACACCTGGTGACTGGATGGAGCTGCCATCTTCCTTCTCTCTGCCTCTACTCTTTATTTTCCCGCTCTATTCAGAGGATCAAGAGATTCACTCTGCTGTATAACATAAGCTCCTTCAGTCCCAAGAACAAGGTTCCACCTAAGAATAGATACATACTATTGAAAGTTGCCATTTAAGTCAAAATTTTATTAGTCATATGAGCTGATATGACCTAGAAATTTATTTGTAATAGGGGAATGCTAAGTTAATGTAAGAGACTACGAGTAAAAAGTGTTATGAATAGTTTCAGGACAAAGCATAGTAAAAATTCAATGCCAAATGATTACATATTAAAATTAAATTAATTAATATTAGACAAGAGAGAACTACAAAGAGACTTTCTCTGAGCTAGCATGGAGTAGGATATTTTTCCAGACTGACATGGGTAATATTTTAAAGAAACATAACAATTTGAAATCCCATTCTTTCTGTATTTCCTTAGGCCGGCGATTATCCTCTTTTGTTTTTCTAACTCCATTTTTCCCCCCTCTCTCCTGGACCTTTTCCATCAGCATTTAAATCAAAATTGGTATCTGCCATCTTTAAAAACAAAAACAAAACTACTCCCTGCAACTGTGGTTTTATCTCTCCTTTTCAAAGCCAAATTTTTCAAAAACATTAATTACAGTTTTCATCACCTCTTTTCCATCTCCCATTTACTACCAACCCATTTCATTTTGGCTCACCACGGTCATCCATCTACACCAAAACTGTATTTGCAGGAGGCACACGCCGCCTTCCACATGGCGTCTCTGAGCCCTCAACTCCCTGAACCTCTCAGAAGCATGTACTCCACGTTCTACGGCAGCACAGCAGGCTTCTCTCCTTCCTCCCCAGATCCGCCACCTCCTCAATTTCCGTCGCCAGCCTCAGCCCCCCTCTCCAGCCTCAGAGTGCAAACCTTCTCTTTCATTCTAGGCACAGCCCTTTCAGTTCTTAGAATATTCTCAACTCTCTTTTTTACATGCTCTTCCCTCTCTTTGGAATGCCCTTCCCTAGTCATTCACATGGAAATACATACTCAGCTTAAACCCTACTTGCTCAGGAGGGCCCCTTTGACCTCTCAGCCTAGTCAGGTCCACCTGTCATACACTCTCCTGGCAGCCAGTAATTTTCCTTCATTTATATATAGTCATTTAACTATATGTTTATATATATATTTATATCTATGTATATTTATATCTATTTATATCTACATATTTATATATATAAAATATAAAATACATATTATATATAATAGGATTATATATATAGTAGGATATATTGCTATATTATATAGTACATGTTTGATTCTTATGTTTACAACTAACTCTAAGCTCTATAGAATAAGAAACTATAATTTCTTATTCACTGCCACAGAATTAGCATATTGGTGGCCTAGCAAAAGATTTGTTAATTGAATAGATCAAAATAATTCTAAGGGTGCCAGTCGGTTGAGCATCCAACTCTTGATTTCCGCTTGGTTTATGATCTCAGGATTGTGAGATGGAGCCCTGTGTCAGGCTCCGTGCTCAGTGTGGAGCATCCTTGAGATTCTCTCCCTCTCCCTCTGCTCCATCCCCCACCACACACTCTCTCTCAAAAAAACAAAACAAAACAAAACAAAACAAAAAAAACTAACATACAACCCATACAGAAAAAAGACTTGTGTGATGGAAACTAAAATAAATTTTGCCTACTTACAGAAAGAGATCAACTGGAAGTTTTCCTTGGATTGAGAGCATTCTTTGCTATGAAGGGAAATGGATCTCGAGTCTGGACAGTATCCATTAATATTGGTGTAAGTTGCCTTGTGGGTCATATTGTTGACTTTTGAAAATATTTCGGTATACTGTCATATCTAAATGGAAATTGTCTTTCTGAAATCGGCTATATTTTCATGTGAGTACCACCATTCCTGAAGAAAAGGTAAGATGCTTTCCCATTAAAATGATTTAATACTTTGAATGAAAATAAAAAAATTATAAGTTCAAAGCAAAAAGTAAATATAGATTTAGTAGAATATTTAATAAAAGCTTTTTTTTATGTGTTTTGCGTATAGGTAGTTCATGTTCCTTTTTTATTGTATGATGGGAAAACCCCACTCGGCTCCCACAGGATTCTCTGATGGCTTGGAGCTTAAATTCTAGATACTGTAGCTTTTCCGGGGGAAGAGGCAGCCAGCCCAACATATGGGCCATTCCAACTGGGCTGACAAAAAAAGAAAAAGAAAAAAAGCACTGAGACTATTCTTTGGAAAACTATTCAGCTCTGGGAAAGGATTATGTAACTAATAGAGGCATTTTTCAAAATTTTTCATTTTATCTATTTCTAAGAAATAAAAAAAAAAAAATCCCGCATGTAGTCATCAGACAAGGATCATAATCTTCGGTAATATGTGCTACTTAATAACAAATGCATATTAGCTCTGGTAAATGGCTTGTAAGATGTTAAACTTAATTCTATGGATGATATAATAATATGATGTTAAAACAGGTAGGAAATGACAGGAAGGTGGGTGCAGTGGGGAATGCCGTATACAATCTTCAAGGAAACGTTATAAATATGGATTTAAACCACAGATATACAGACATTTTTATCATTTTTGTATCCCTCTGCCACTAATATAAATGTCAGAGGCTCCATGTCCTAAATTATCATTACTGCTGTTTTGTCTCCTTTTTGCCTGAAGAATTTGAAAGCCGCTATGTTTTACTCTGCTTCAAAGCACCTACCTCGCAGTGGGTAGGCCGAATTAATTGAGCTGAAGGGGGTGCCGGTAATGAGTCACAGCTCCTTTGCACTGTGCACTGAGGATTCACATTTTATAAGGCTTAGAGAAGTGTTGTCGAGCCAACTTCCTACACAATTACCTGGCAGCAGACCCTATCTAAAATACTTCAGAATCTCAACTTGTTATCTCTGTTGCCCTTGTCTTGTTCTTCCCTGCCTCCCTCCCTCCCTCCTTTCTTTTCTTTCACCCTCTCTCCTTCCTTCCCTCTTTATCTGCCATCTCTCTAGTCTAGCAACCCTCTCCCTCCATGTTTACCTCTCTCTGATCTCTCCCTAACACATTGTTTCCACCTGTATTACTCATGTCTACCAGCACTGTCCGTGTCCGATAGAACTTTCTTCAATGCTGGCGATGTTCCATACCCGCACTATCCCATCCAATAACCAGAGCCACACTGGAGCTACTGAGCTTTTGCAAGCCATGGAGCACTTCAAATGTGGCTTGTGTCACTAAGAAAATGAATCTTAACTATTTACTTTTTTTTTTTTTTTAAAGATTTTATTTATTTATTTGACGAGAGACACAGCAAGACAGGGAACACAAGCAGGGGGAGTGAGAGAGGGAGAAGCAAGCCTCCTGCTGAACAGGGAGCCCGATGTGGGGCTCGATCCCAGGACCCTGGACCATGACCTGAGCTGAAGGCAGATGCTTAATGACTGAGCCACACAGGCGCCCCTTAACTATTTACTTTTAATTAACTGAAGCTTATATTTAAATAGCCACATATGGCTAGTGGCTAGGATACAAAATAGGAACAAAATGCCACCCTGACTCTCTGAAATATCACATTCCAGGGCACTTGTACTAATATTTTGCCCTGGATATTTGGAGGTTTGTTGAGTTGGCAAGTAGAGTGTTCCTTATCGCATATGAGTTTGACAAACTAAGAATATGGTAGAAAGTCAGGATATATAAAGTAAATTATACATGCACAAATTGGTTAGGATTCAAGATAGAAAAAAAAAGTGCATGGCCAACAAACTATTGAACAACAAAACAGAATAAGTAGGTTTTTGATCAAGACATTGTTTTCCCAGTGTTTTAGATGTCCCTCAAAATAATTTTATTGGCAGAGCTTAGACTTGTATTCTAGGCTAAACTCTTCTACCATCTAGCTGTGTGACATTGAACAACTTAAACTGAATCTTCTCTATGAACCTTGACTTCTCCACCTTTTGTAAAACAAAGAGTGGGATCAATGATAGAAACACCAACTGCTATCAGATTGTGGAAGTCAGGCCGTTGGAGATTTTTCCTATGACATATGTAATACATAGCTTGCTTGTCTTTTAAATATGAATCTGTAGATGTGAAAGAAATACTTAAATCACCTCCATGTCTTAGTTTTTGCTGTATTTTTAACACAGATGTCAAATATAATCTTAAATTTTTAAGAAAGAGGGAGACACCCAGAGAGAGAAAGAAAGAAGGCTAACCACAAACTATAGTTAAGTTTTAATTTTATTCGAATCTTTTTTTTTTTTTTTCAGAGGGGTAGTCTTCAAGTACAACTATGTGTCTTGACAGCACATTGGATTGCTATGCCTTTACTGGTCAAGGAAACGCTCCTTATAGCTCCTACCTAAAGGATGATCTTTCGAGAATATACTATGAGTGTTTTCTAGAGCAGAATCTTTGTAAAGAATTTTTTGGGGTAGACTACATCTATCTTACTTTCTTATAAACTTTTCCATAAATATTTAGGACCTAAGGTCTGGTGTGGTGGCTAGACTATTGTTTAGAAAACTCTAACTTATGTTTACTTTAATAAAGCAAGCCTGTAGCTCTCGGAGTTTGGGTAAACCACCCATTTTTTTTCCCTTATAATTTTGAATAATTATGGTATTTCATTTCCCTTTTCCCAGCTATTAAATACCTCAAGGAGTTATTATTTATTCTTCACCTACTTTCAGGAAGGATTTATGGTGGGCAATATGCACATTCAGTAATTGTGATAGTCACTTTTGTAGATGGAAGGCCTAATTTGATTGTTCTTGCATAGAGATGTTCAGTCAATTCTCTCTTACCCACACTAATGGATGGAAGCAATCGAGCAGATAATTTAAGTCACCAAATGGACCAAAATGCATTTTACATTTTCCTTGGGAATACACTTTAATATTTACATTTGAATGTAGGCACGGAAGATGTTTAGCTGTTCTATGTAAATCACAAAAGCAGTCCTGTGGGAGATTTATCGGGAAGAGCTGACAGGATGCCTGGATCAGAGACCCCTCTTCTGCTCTTCAGTATTCCACCCTTTCTCACCATGCGCTGCTGAAAATGGGACACATCACTTAACATACTAATGAGAAACAAGAGCCTGGAGCAGAATTTCCTTATCTCCCTCAGTTTCTGGCTCAGCCCTTTCCTGGGACAGATCAGCAATGAAGTGTTCCCGTTTCGGCCGTTTCTCTTCCTGCGACTGCTGGAAGAGAAAGGTTTAATTACTCGTGGCAGATGATAATGCCCAGGAAGATTCTGCCTGGACACCACTTTGAAAGCCATGTGAAGAATTTCCCTATGCCGCAGTTAGTTTCCACTTGTGAAATATTTCTGTAACTATGTTTCACAATGCAGAGGTTATTTTCTTCCTTTCTCAGCCTGTTGTAATAGGGTGACAACTGGTGTAGGAATGTCACAAATTCTACGGAGGGTGATGCTAGTGCACTAAAATAATTCACACACACAGACATATATAATTACTTTGTTAATTATAGATTTGGGATTTATTTTGCCTGTAACAATCAAAATTTTAGTAGCAATAATAATTATATATTTAAATAGGGCAAAATTATTGTTTTTTTTTTTTATCATTTTGGAGGAATGTGAATTTCAGAAGCACCAACAGGTCTTTGCAAATCTATTAGAAAGAAAACTGGGGGCGCCTGGGTGGTTCAGTCGTTCAGCATCTGCCTTCGGCTCAGGTCATGGTCCCAGGGTCCTGGGATCGAGCCCCACATCTGGCTCCCTGCTCCGTGGGAAGCCTGTTTTTCCTTCTCCCACTCCCTCTGCTTGTATTCCCTCTCTTCGCTGTGTCTCCCTCTGTCAAATCGATAAATAAAATCTTAAAAAAAAAAAAAAGATTAGTTTATGCCTGGAAAACAAGACCTTTTGCATTAAAAGCAGCTCATCAGTGACTATTCATCTCTAACTTTGTGAAGAAAAGAAAATTATTGTCTATTTCTGTCCTTCCCTAATATAGATATGGATATTGCAAATATTGTAGATCTGCCTGCAAATCTTGTCTTTGAGCGAATCAATAATCAATGTCTTCTAATAACCTAGAAGGATTACAACTTCACATATGAATTTCACTTAAAAGCTGGTGACCAAGTATTAAGGTCTGTATTTGCATAATCCATAAATTCATTAGTCAGATTTCCATTTACTCTTCTGCAAGATAGTTGATTTCAATAAATTTTCAGTTGGACTTTGCCTAAGATGATACTACTTGAACACATTTCTTTAATCATCAAACAAGTTCCAGAGAAAATGTACAACCCTGTCAGTTGTGTTCTTTCATGTAAATTCCAATTTTGTTTCTAATATCCTTGGTGTCTTTATCTGCTTATCTGAATTGCATCATTTAATAGTGACATTGCCATTTTTAATTATTAGAGAAAATAAGGAGAGCTACATGGCAACTTACACAGAAGGAAGATTTAGTAGCCACTAATTTTCTACTGTTAGCACAGAAGCAGACCAGGAGTGTAATGAGTTAAGGTAGTATATTTTTAAAAGGATTTTTAAAAAGCTACATTGAATGAAGATAGTGCATTATTTACATAGTTAAGCATTTTAAATTAACTACGTCAGACAAGCATGACCAAGGAATTAATGGATCCTTCATTATCAATAGCTACTAATGGTTATTCTATGTTCATTATGACTCTGGGAGTGATGAACAAGAAAAAGAGATGTATTTTGTGTTTACAAAAAGCACAAGTATAAATGAATAATCATAGAGAATCTACTTTTGAACCAGGGATGCAAAGTGCATTAATCTGTTGCATCTGACTTTATATTATACTGAGATTCAAGCTGGAATGGGGAGGGGGTTGACTTCTAATTTATAGAATTTTAAATGATTCTCAAAGTCTGTCAGGACAAATGAAAGACTGCTAGAATACAATGCATGCAGTATAATACTGGTTTCAATTTTGAATTTGAGAACTCATTCTATATGAACAGAGAGAATGAGTAACAGAACAATTAATAGCATCTGAAAAGAACAGAATAAGGTTGATAATCATCTGATGTGTTTTTGAGCATTATACTTTTGACCTTGGTAAGATTAAATTTGGTAAGACTTGGTAAGACTTGGTAAGACCGAAAATTTGGTCTCAATTCTATACAATGGCTAAACTGCAAACAAATCTGATTCAGGAAGAAATTTAATCATAAGTACTATTGTTAATAACATTTAAAATTTTGTTGTGGGTTTTCTTTTAACTATAAAATATGAAAGGAAAATTGTATATAGCAAAGTTTTACACAACCCTCTGTAAATGTAGTAAAGATAAGGTGGTTAATTATAAAGAAGAACTAAAATAAATGTAGCTTCATTGTAAATATCACATTATAGAATGGTTAGACTTGTGTCTTCCTCTGTTCTTTGTATTCCCAGCCTGACTCATTGTTGGTCTTTAATATATATATGTCTTAATTAAATAAAAATATCACCACATATGGCTGAAAACAAACTGAATGGGAAATCAAGGAGTTCAGGAAACAAAGGAACTCTTGGCCAGGTAGATGAGGGCTTCTTTGTGAATAATGATGTACTCTAGTTGGACATTGAAAGACAAAGAGGTAATGACAAGGAAAGACAATATATTATAACATATGGCTTTCAAAACTTTGGCTTTTTACTTCTAGAAAACTATTTAACTATATTTCCACAGGAATATAAACCTAAAACACTATTTTCCACTAGATAAATCTATTTTCAGCAAATAAATAGGCATCTGAATTTAAAAAGGATAGTAATGGAAATTTGATCAATGGAGATACACTGAGGAGAGAACATATTTCTGATACAGCCACAAAGAAATAGAGAAATACAGCAGCTTTCAACTAAAAATAAACAAATCCCTGTTCAGAATATTACGAGGTCAGTGCTTACCTATAAGTCAGTCAATTCTCTCAAAATTCAGAAGAGAAGGAAGAGAAGAATTGATATATATATATCATCTCACTCATTATTTCATTTAATCCTAACAATAGTAATATCATAGGTTATTTTGTGTGGCTTTAAAGGTTCAGAAATGTTGAATGATTTGCCCAGGATGACATGAGTGGTGGACCAGAAATCTAAACCCAGAAGTAGGAATTTAAAGTCAAGACCTTTTGCTACAATACTTAGTGTTAGGAGAAAGAACAGAGCTCAATAATTACTGAAAATGTTTTATTTATATTTTCTGAAAAACTACTTAAAATTTGTTAATCTTTAATAAACAGTTTCAAAGATAAATTAACCATGTGATATAAATTAGCTCAAACTCAGGGAAAAATGGAGAATTGAGAGAACATAAAATATTAAGTTTTAAGTGTAATTATAATTTCAATTATATTTCAGTTTCTATTAAAAATAATTATTTTTTATTAATATATTTGCTCACTAAATATCTACTGAATGTCCCCAACGTGCCACACACTGTGTTAAGGACTGGCTATGCAATTACAAAGGACACCATTTTTGCCCTTGAGAAGTTCATAAATTAAGACTTTTCATATTTTCCAAGTTCACTTAATGGGAAATTCGTTGCTATGGGGATCAGCATGAGACAAATGTGAGCAGATTTAAGAGCCTGGTGTGATTCTGAAGTAAGAAGACATTTCCATACGCCACACAGGAACATTTATCTCATTTCTTTACAATCACACTGGGTGCCTAATGATTTATTTTTAATTTGTTTCTGCTAATAGGCTCCCTCCCAAACTCTTCCCTGTTTTCACCTTACTTTCCTTCCCCATTTTCTCATCACTCAATCTCTACCCTTCAATTGCTTTTTGGGCTCCTAATTTGGTTCAGTGAAACATTTTTCAGTGGCTTTCCAAGGTCAGCTCTGCTATCCCTTTCAAACACTAATGCATTCTTTTGCAAAGCCTTGCCAGCATTAAGAATTCCTCCCAAATACGCAGAAAGTTTTATGACTGGCAATAAATAGAAGATCAACCAGGATTGGGTGTATATACATGAACAGAAAAGGGCATTTATCACAAACATATTTTAATTAAGAAATATTTTAACTTGATTGAAAAAGTACTGCTCTTTTTTCAAAAGTCTGCTAGCATATGATGGGTTGTGTGATTTTATAATAATATACCCTATTCTTATTAAAAAAAAAACACAACTCCTGTCATGGTTCATCTTTTTATTTTAATTGCAAAATACAGAAATTGAAGGAAGAAAAGAGAACAAGGGGGCCCAATATCCTATATTGGAAAAGAATACCTTCCCAGAAGATGTTTCTTTTCTGGAGAATGTCTCACTATATTTGCATACATTCTTCTATGACTGCATCCAAAAGAGGTGCCCATGTGTTTCATTTACTTCAGCTCACCAAGGTAATTCTGTTGGTTTTTGGGTCACTTGTTTCTAGAACCTTCTTTCATTTTGACCATCTACTTGAAAATACATGTATAGTCAGGGACCAAGAGGTGAGAAACTGTGTTGTTTAACACAGATCCATCCATATGACTGGAAAAGCACTTAGTATATATTTTCTATTAAATTTGGGCTTTTTCTGTCTACAATAGACAGCTCTTTGTTATTACTACACAAATGTCTGATGCCCTGCATAAAGTATACTTTAAAAACTTGAGAATACATCCCACCTTTTAATATTTTTCCATGTACCCGGAAACTTTTAATAATGAGGAAAAAGTCATAAATATAGACTGAAAGCAAATATTTTATTTTATTTCCTTGGGTATTTAAGACCTTCCTATGCATTTTAAAAAATTGTCCCTTTCTCTAAACTGAGTTATACTACACCCACATGCACAAGCACATGAACACCGAATCATAGAAACATGCTGCAGCCTCTGTCCTAATTTTGTTCTCACTTTACATTTATTTGGACAGGCATTAGCTGCCTCTAATGCAAACGATCTTCAACCTTTCCCTACTAGTGTTATATTTTATTCCAACAGATGAATCTGTAGACCACCTATCTCCACTTAGCTCTGATTCTATTCGGAAAAGAAAAAATCTGAATTAGATGAAGAGCAGAGATACCTTTGATAAGGAATAAAATTACCTTTGATGAAATATAATAAGGAAGTCTGTTTTTTCATATCACAAAGTAAATATTCATAATAGAAATATAAGGATAAACTGTTATAATGTTAATAAAATTAAGTGATCAGTTTCTAGAACCAAGAAGACTCTCATGGAGAGGTCCATAGGTAATAAGATAGTTGGAGAAGAAATGGCCAGTGTTGACTAAGAAGTATCTAGTTATGTAAGAGAAATATCAGAAACAAAGAGGGCATTTTAAACTTAAAAGTAGACATATGGGATCTAGTTCAAATAACTGAAATTACATATTCTGGTGAGAAAATGGCTGAACTTGAGTGGACAGGCTATGATTTCAAATTATGTTTTTTTTTAATGTTGGAAAAAAGGGAATAAGAATTTTCTGTCGATAAATATTTTCAGGTAGAGAGTGACTAGAAGTTGTCGTTCTATGAGAGTGTATTATTTCGGAATCTTTTGTGTATAATGATAAATTAAACTCAAATTGTCATTGAATCACTGGCTCAGAGGACTTGGTCAAGTGGCACAATGATATTACCAAAAACAGACTTCTCCCATCTCTTCTCTGTCTGTCTTCAGTGGTATTATTTCAATTCAAAACTGGCTCTAACTTTAATCTAAACCTCTCCTTCTGGTCCAAAGATGGAGACCAGCTGCTAACAGGAGAGACATGCTTACTTAATTATACTCTGTAGGAAGAAAGATTGTTTCTTCCAGTATATTTCTTGGAAAAACAATCCAACTTCTTTCCAAGAAATCTGCAGAAAATGTCACAATTTGCATTTGCCCAAATTGTGTTCTGATTCCAATGGAGGAAGGCAAGGCAGTCAGTTTCCACAAAGTACTTGTGCTCCATGGACAAGGGGATACAAACAATTGGGATATAGTGAACAAGGTGAAAGGTGAAATGATCCTGAGCAATCCATTATGGCAAATACTTGCTAAGTGGGAGGTTATTTGCTTTTGCAAAAGATGATGGGATTCATCCTGGTTTTTGCTACTGTCCCTGGGACCTCACCTAGAGCAGAGAAAATTCCGTGACTGAGGTCTTTCAGAGCAAGCTGTCTACCTGAAGTTGAGAGAGAATGGTGAGCTTTATCTACTGATGGTCAAGGAATCTGATATCTTTAAAGCTAAGTTCATGTTCCTCTCCTTCACTGTTCCTTTCTCTTCCCATTCAACCCTTACTCTCAGCACACAGACACCTACAAATAATAGAAGCACCAACCCAGGGGTATAGAAATAACTGACATGGTTCCTCTGAATCCATCCAATTGCTTTGATAATTCTTCTTTTCTTCCTTGTCTGCTGTCTCTAGTGACTGATCATGTCTTTATTTTTCTGTACCGTCCACTAGTTTGCAACATTTTGAAAAATTGAATATCTTAGGATTCTTTCAAAGCAGCATTGAAACATTTTAGGGTTGAGAAAATTAATGGATAAATATATGCGTTAGTATGATATATATATTTAACAAGAAAAGTGCTTTGAATTACATAAAATGAATTCTAAAAAAAATCTTATTCATTTGCTAAACATTAACATGATTATTAGTTCTATGAGGGACATTTTTATTTACAAAACAAAAGAACTCAGCTCTTTGTTAAAATACACAGACACATACATGCACACATACAATTTTTATTTTTTATTTTTATTTATTTATTTTTTAATTTTAATTTTAATTAATAAATTAATTAATTTTTATTTTTTAAGGTTTTTTTTAGGATTTTATTTATGTTTTTGACAGAGAGATAGAGAGCACAAGTAGGCAGAGAGGCAGGCTGAGGGAGAGGGAGAAGCAGGCTCCCGCTGAGCAGGAAGCCTGATGTGGGACTCGATCCCAGGACCCTGGGATCATGACATGAGCCGAAGGCAGACGCTTAACTGACTGAGCCACCCAGGCACCCCTACACATATAATTTTTAAAAGGAATTTGAGAAACATGCAAAAGATAATTTGGTAGATTGTGGCAAAATGCCTTTGAGGTTTTTTTATTATGTACTTTATTGTATCTATACATGTTTCATTATATTTTTATGGTTAGATAATAAATGATGCTAAATAGAACCTTCACAGGCATCTTAACTGATTTTACTTTTCCATGGTTCCATGTTCAAACCCCTCCTTCTATGTATTAGAGGATTTTTTTTTAAATTTTCTGGTACCCAACATCTCAAGCTCTTTCTTTCTCAAGAGATTCCCTGATTATGAGGTTAAAAGCACTAGATACTCTAACTTCTTGGCATCAAGGGAATCAGCAGAGCACATGAACTGGGTTCTGCCAATTGCACGACTCTGTTCCAGACTTTTGAGTCTTTAGGTAGTGATTCAAAAATAATAAGATAGCTAATATTCATATACTTCTTATGTTTCAGACCATGTTTTAAATGTTTTACTAGTTTAATCTTTACAACAACTTTATGAAGTAGAGACTTATTTTCGACATTTTACAGACACAGAAATGGAAGCCCAAAGACAAAACCCCAGTTGGTTTAGCAATGGCAATGAACTTTGAAAGTCTACTGACAAGATGGGCACTAAGATTTGAGCACTAGTTCATTTCTGCTGCCAACCATGCTAAAGTAACTATCTCTATGATCAACTCTAAAACTGGATAGAATACACAATAAAATGGTTTCCAGGCCTTGGATAACAGGAGCAAAAGAAAGTGATCCCTGAGAGAAGGGGAGGTTCAAGAAATGAAACCCAGTTACCACCTCCACACCCCAGCTTTCAGCCTGGAACAATTTCTGACCAAAGCACAAGTAGCTAGAGTCCATGCAAGGAATGAGGGTCCCACTCAGATGAGAAGTGGAGATCAGAGTCTGAGACTGTTAAAGGGACTGTTATCTGCAGGGCAAAGTACTGAAGAGACTCAATATTAAAAAGATGCCCATTCTTTCATGTCTAGAAATTCAATGCAATGCCAATCAAAACCCCACCAGGCTTTTATTTATTTATTTTTGAAATTGGTAAATTAATTTTAAATTTCATATAAAATCAAAGGACCTTTGGGGTAAATACCCAGTAGTGCAATTGCTGGATCATATGGTAGCTCTATTTTCAACTTTTTGAGGAACCTCCACACTTTTCTAGAGTGGCTGCACCAGCTTGCATTCCCACCAAGAGGGTAGGAGGGTTCCCCTTTCTCCACATCCCCGCCAACATCCCTCATTTCCTGACTTGTTAATTTTAGCCATTCTGACTGGTGTGAGGTGATATCTCATTGAGGTTTTGATTTGGATTTCCCTGATGTCGAGCGATGTTGAGCACTTTTCCATGTGTCTGTTGGCCATTTGGATGTCTTCTTTGGAAAAATGTCTGTTCATGTCTTCTGCCCATCTCTTAATTGGACTCTGTTCTTTGGGTGTTGAGTTTGATAAGTTCTTTATAGATTTTGGATACTAGCCCTTTTCTGATATGTCATTTGCAAATATCTTCTCCCATTCTGTCGGTTGTCTTTTGGTTTTGTTGACTGTTTCCTTTGCTGTGCAAAAGCTTTTTATCTTGATGAAGTCCCAATAGTTCATTTTTGCCCTTGCTTCCCTTGCCTTTGGCGATGTTTCTAGGAAGAAGTTGCTGCAGCTGAGGTCGAAGAGGTTGTTGCCTGTGTTCTCCTTTAGGATTTGGATGGACTCCTGTCTCACATTGAGGTCTTTCAACCATTTGGAGTCTATTTTTGTGTGTGGTGTAA
>NC_138370.1:14909341-14948773 GCF_054177405.1 Leptonychotes weddellii
ATCATATGACCTCACTGATATGAGGAATTCTTAATCTCAGGAAAGAAACTGAGGGTTGCTGGAATGGGGGGTGGGGTGGGAGGGATGGGGTGGCTGGGTGATAGACACTGGGGACGGTATGTGCTCTGGTGAGCGCTGTGAATTGTGCAAGATTGTTGAATCACAGATCTGTACCTCTTAAACAAATAATGCAATATATGTTAAGAAAAAAAAGAAGAAGAAGATAGCAGTAGGGGAAGAATGAAGGGGGGAAATTGGAGGGGGAGATGAACCACGAGAAATGATGGACTCTGAAAAACAAACTGAGGGTTCTAGAGGGGAGGGGGTGGGAGGATGGGTTAGCCTGGTGATGGGTATTAAAGAGGGCACGTTCTGCATGGAGCACTAGGTGTTATGCACAAACAATGAATCATGGAACACTACATCAAAAACTAATGATGTAATGTATGGTGACTAACATAACAATAAAAAAATTAAAAAAAAATCAAAGGACCTAGTAAACCCAAATTTTCTATTAAAAAAAGGGGGGCGGAGAAGAAGAACAACAACAATAAAGTTAGAAGATTTAACCTACCTGATTTCAGGACTTTTTAGACAGCTATAGGGAACAAGAGAGTTTGGTGTTGGCATAGGGATCTCTGAAATACACCACAGAGTCCAATGTGGGCCCACACACCTGAGCAATTGATTTTTTAAAATAAAATTATCAAAGTAATTTAGTAAGAACAAAAAATAGGCTATTTTCAACAATACTGGAAAAACATAACATCCAAATGGGAAACAAAACATAAACACAAAATCAAACCCTGACTCTATCTCACAGCAACACAAAAATCAGTTCAAAATGGATCATAGACCTAAATGTAAATCCTAAACAACAAAGTTAAAAAGGAAACCTTGACATAGGCAACAATTTCTTGGAGAATACACAAAAAACACTAAACATTTTTTTAATGATAAAATGGACTTCAAATTAATTCTACTCTTTAAAAATCACCTTTATAAAGAAAATAAAAATTCTAGCCAGTCTAGGAGAATTATCTGCAATCATATATCTGAAAAAGTGCTAGTATCCAGAATACTAAGAAAACTGTTACAACTCAATCATGAAACAAACCAACCCAAAATAAGATAGTCAAGAGACTTAAACAGACACACCAAAAAAGATGGACAAAGGCCAATAAACATGAGCACATGAAACAAACATGTGAAAATATGCTCCATCTCATTAGTTACCAGTGAAATACAAACTAAAACCCTAATAATGTACTACTTAGCACTCACTAGGATGGATAAAATTAAAAAGAGCGATGATATGAAATGTTGGTGAAAGCCAGACCTGGAACATTGCCAGCAGAATGGTTAAATGATACAATGGCCTCTGAGAACTCTTTGTCAGTCTCATGTAAAGCATACACCTACAATATGATGTAGCAATTCCACTTACGTATTTGTCCAAAAGAAATGAAAACATGTATCTATACAAAGGCTTTTATAAGAATGTTGATAGCAGCATCATTCATAATATTTCAAAGGTAGAACCAACCCAAATGCCCATCAACTGAAAAATGTGTGAGCTAATTGTGATATATTTATTTATTTTATTTTTTAAATGAGATTAACTTTTATTTATTATTATTATTTATAATGAATTACTACTGCATACTAAAATGAAACAACTAACTGACAAGAACTACCATAACAATATGGACAAATCCCAAAACATTATGCTAAGTGAAAATAGCCACATGCAAAAGATGACATAGTGTATTCCTTCCATTTATATAACCTTCTAGAACAGGCAGAGTTAATCAAAAGTGATAAAAAATAGATCAGCTTTTGCTTGGGATGTGAGAATGGAAATTGACTATGAAGGGAATGTTCTGGGGCATAAAAATGTTCTGTCTTGATCAGGATGGTAATTACAGAGGTGTACACAGATATCAAAACTTAATTAACTATACATCAAAATTGTGTACATTAATTCTATGTAAATTAGATGTTAATAAAGCACATTTTTAAAAAAAATCCCAGCACTAGCCCTGGAATCTTGAGTCCACCGGCAAGAGCATCAACTGTCCTAGAAAGCCATCTTAACCACCGTGTTCTCATGATTTGACCTTGGCTGAGTTTGCTACTCCTTTGGCTCTTCTCTGGTTATAGAGCCTGAATTTCCAGATTCCACCTTGATTCTGTGAACTCTCCAATATTCTTCTACTTTCTTATTTTCTGCTTAATTTAATCAGAGTCAGTTTCTATTGCTTGTCCACTAACAGAGCTACCTCTAGATATATAAGAACAGTGTGAGCAGGATCTAAATAACTCCCTGGAAATTTAGGGTTTGCTCTTTATAATCCTAGATCTTGTAGTAACATGTTATTTGATTTTTAGCAAGCCTTATCCTCCTACCATGTGACTCAGTCTCCTAATTTGGTATTTTTACCTAACTTACTATTTAAGTCTTCATTAGTACTGTGTTCTCTGCCATGTTGGTTGGTTGAGAGTTTTTTTCCTTATATAAGGCCCAACTACATTTATAAGTGGTGTGTGAAAAAATAAGTTGGTTATTTAGAGCATTTTGCATCCTACTTTATCTTGTATAATTTTTTCAGGATATGAAAATGTATATACACATATATATTTACATATAAATATAAGTATACTTACATATCCTTAAATATATATATATATATATATATATATATATATACATAACTTACATTTAGTTCCCAAATAACCTTGTTTTGTTCAACATAAACATTACAGGAAGTCACAACTTAGGCTTTGAAAATGTAATGAAATTACTGATTTAAAAAGTAAAATTATGTCAGGAATATTACTAGGAACTCTCTAATTTCAAATTAAGCTGAAGTATAATAAACAACAGAGTTCTTTATTAACAGTTTTTTTATTTCTTTGGAGATAAATTTCTGACCTACTAAATGTTTGTTTTTAAATGCTCATTGAAAAATATATGGCTTGTATAACTTTATACAATATAGTGGAACTTTAAGATTATGTTGCATCATGAGCTTATTATTTCTATATTTTATTTGATTATACATTATAAAATGTATTCCTTTAATTTAAACAGAGTCCATAAATGTGGAAAATTGTATTGATTTTACTTTCTTATTTAGTTGCCTGGATAAATTTTGTAATAAAACCAAACAAATTATGTATTTAAAATAAAAGCATTTCTATAATTCTTGACTGCTATGTACTTATAGTCATCATGTGGCTCCTAAAAATTTGACAATCTGTCAAAAAATAGATAAAACTAGTCATTAGAACATTCCCTTTCCTTTAAAACTTAGATTACAACAACTTCAGTGCCATGAAAATAAGTCATTCAGTCCCAGAGAACAATATACATGTGCAATTTCAAATAATAGTCCACAGTGTTGTGGTTTAGTCTAATAAGTGTGATAAGTTGTATACAACAATAACTGATTCAAAAGTATAGTTTTAAGTGATTATAGAGATTGCAAGGCATCATGAAAATGATTAAATAGAGAATGGATAAGAACATAAAAAGATGCTCAACATCACTAACCATTAGGGAAATGCAAATCAAAAGCACAAGGAGATACCACCTCATGCCAATTAGGATGATTACTATAAAAAACAAAGAAACAAACAGAAAATAACAAGTGTTTATGAAAATGCGAAGACATTGGAACACTGGCACACTGTTAGTTGAAATGTAAGATGGTGTAGCTGCTGTGGAAAACAGTATGGCAATTCCTCAAAACATTAAAATTAAAGTTGCCATATGATCCAGCAATTCCATTTTTGGGTACACACCCAAAAGAACTGAAAGCAGGTATTGAAGAAATACTTTACACTCATATTCATAGCAGCATTATTCTCAACAGCCAAAAATTGTAAGCAATCCCAGGGTCCACTAACAGGTGAATGATAAACAAAATGTGGTACAATCAATGGAAAATTATTCAGCCTTGAAAAGATAGAAAATTCTAACACATGCTGCAATATGGATAAACCTTGAGGATATTATGTTAAGAGAAATAAACCAGTCACAAAAAGACAAATACTGTATGATTCCACTTATATGAGGTACCTAGAATAATCAAATTCATAGAGACAGAAACTATAAGGGTTGTTAGGGGCTAAGAGGAGATGAGGGGTGGACAGTTGTTGCTTTATGGGTATAGAGTTTCAGTTTTGCAAGATGAAAAGAGTTTTGGAGATTGTGCTACAATGTGAATGCACTTAATATTAATTAACTGTACACTTAAAAATGGTTATGAGGATAAATTTTATGTCATGTGTACTTAACCACAATTTTTTTTAAAAATCTTGAATTCTGAAACAATTTGTTCCCAAGGATTTTGGAAAAGAGACTGTGGTCCTGTAATGATGAGCCATCAATTCTAAGCCAAGTGGGAAAGTGAGGATGTGAGGGGAACAATGAGCCATAAAAGAGGCACATGGATTTGACGTTCTGATGGGGTGGGCTTGAAGCATTGATGGAGTAACTTGGGAAGATACCAGGTGGTCGTCAGATGCTTAGAATTCTTGAAGTTTTAATTGGGAAAAGTTATAGTCTAGATTATGGTCATGGGAGTGTAGAGGAGGGTGCACTTATTGGAGCAAAAAAATCTAAATAATAGAACTGAGAAGCTAAGATTAATGGATCCTGAAATCCCCGAGACTGATGGCAGGGGCTGGAGAAAAAGACCAACAGCTACTTCTCTGTCCTCATCTCCTACTACTCTCCCAGTGAGAATATGGCAATAAGAGGGGAGAAGGATAACAACCACCCCAATAAGGACCAATATAACTGGGTTGTGGAAAAAATGCCTAAGAGTGCTTCAGGGGAAGAAGTTCTCAGGAGACAAGGAGATTTCAGTAAAATGGAAGGTAAAGGTAACATATGGAAAAGTATGACCCCAAGATAGGTGATTAGAAAGAAAATAAGAGTCCAGGGAATGAAGAATCTAACTGTTTTTAACCAAGTCTTGAATAGATGGTAGTAGCACATTTAATTAAATCTGTAAACATTTACTGTATCTACCACATACAAAGCATTGCGCTAAAAAAGATGAAAAACATACTTTCTTACTCTGTAGAAGTTTACAAGTTTAAGCATTATCGAAGAGTGGTTTCACAAAGCTGACCAACCAAACAAAAATTAGAACCTTTTGGAAATTCCAAATTCCAATGTATTTGGTACTGAGTAGGCATTGCATTGAATGAGTGTATTGAGAGTTTATCATAAAAAGGTCTTTTTAATTAAAAAAAGAAAAAATAGAAAGTTTTGGAATTGAGACAGCTGCTAGAGATGTAGAAGAACATGGGAAATAGATATCTTAAGTGTATCAGGTTTACATATGAAGTGAGAAGCATAAAATGCAGTTTTGTTGAGTTGTATATCCATCCATGCTATATCAAACCAAAGGTCATTTGATTACACACCGGGTCTAACATAGAGACTTCACTAAAAATCTTATCTTTTTAAACATGAAGAAAGAACAACAGACACAATGAATGGTCTATTCAATTCATTCCTTTTACCTTCATTTTAGATAATGTACATATTGCTTTAAAAATATTGCTCCTTGGGGTGCTTGGGTGGCTCAGTCATTGGGCGTCTGCCTTCAGCTCCGGTCGTGATCCCGGGGTCCTGGGATCGAGCCCCGCATCAGGCTCCCTGCTCCGCGGGAAGCCTGCTTCTCCCTCTCCCACTCCGCCTGCTGTGTTCCCTCTCTCGCTGTCTCTCTCTCTCTCAAATAAATAAAATCTTAACAAAAATTTTGTTCCTATCTTTTTTATTATTTTAAATATTTTATTTATTTGTTTTTGTGAGAGAGAGAGAGAAAGTGTGAATGTGCACACGAGGGGGTGGGGAGGGACAGAGGGAGAAGCAGACTCCCCGCTGAGCAGGGTGCCAGATGCAGGACTCCATCCCAGGACCCTGGGATCATGACCTGAGCTGAAGGCAGATGCTTAACCAACTGAGCCACCCAGGGGCCCATAAAAATATTGCTCATTTTCAATGTTTGCTTTAATAAATAAGATATTTAATGGTGTGACTTGAAATTGATAATATTTTGTTCACAAAAATTAATCATCTCTAACAGATTCTCACTATCTGCCATGTTAATCAGATCAGTCATTAGACCTTTGTGGACATTAATTTTATCCAATGTTTAATTGTTATTAACACAATATTAATACAATTATTCACTTATTCACATATTTTATTTGTAATCTAATTAACCATTTTGTTCTTTCAATATTGTATTTGGTGAGTGACATTAAGTCAATGACTAAAACAGTTTTGGAAGAAATCATCAAATATTGCTGAAGTAGCCTGATTGAATGCAGACTGAGAAGAATAAGGGTTATAAAATTGTTATTAAATGCCTTATTAGGATCAAAATTGTGACTGATGTTAAAAACTTGCATGTTGGTAGAAATTGTTAGATTAATTTCAAAAGATTAAGTATACCCTGTATATTTGGAACCATTATTGACCTTTTGTCTGTCACTGACAACATTTCTATATTGGCATGGGTTTCTCCTGATCAATGAGTGCTTAAATGTACCTTGGCTTGCATGAGCAAGCGAAATCCTTGCCTAGCTAACTTAGAGAAATGTTTCTAAATATTTTATAAATGAAAGAAATAAAAGGTGGTCCATGGGGTCCTAATGATCTCAGTCCAACCTCTTTCCCAATAAAAATGGTCAGGGCAGTGTGGGCAGGGGACTCCCTAGGTTTTAGAATGTGCATAGTAAATCTGGAGTGGTCTATCTCTTTGTGTTAAGAAGTGACATTCTGTGGAGTGCCTGGGTGGCTCAGTTGGTTAAGCATCTGACTCTTGATTTCGGCTCAAGTCATGATCTTCCAGTTGTGGGACCAAGCCCTGTGTCGGGCTCTGTGTTCAGTGTGGAGTCTGCTTCAGAATCTCTCTCCCTCTCATTCACTCTCTCTCTCTCTTTCAAATAAACAAATAAAATCTTTTTTTTTTAAAGTGACATTTTGTATTAAGGGTTGAGTTTACTGAGTCTCTCAGTGGGTTTAGAGCAGCCCATCTAGAATAATCAGTATCCTTATACTGTTATTTTGTAAAGTTGATCTTTGGACCCCAATAATTTCATTGCATCTGAACATGCCAATCTGTTCTTCAGGGTAGTAAATCAATCTAGAAGGTCAGTCTGTCTGGGTTGTCATTATGTTTCTGGCAATGAGGATGCTCATTACACTTTGGTATTTTCCACCTATCTTCTTCTTTCTGGAATACATCCAAATGAAGACCACCATCTAGGTGAAGTGAGAGTGAGGACTTTCTTTGTTTCCACTGTCTCAGAAATGCTTTCTGGCTAGTGGATGCTTTAAAGGAACCTTTGCTTTGTTATTTCCCCTTGTCTGCTGCTCTGCCCCAGCTCCATAAATGACACTCCATTGACCCAGAAGATGGTGGAAGGCACCACAGGACACATCACCACATCGAGGCTCCAAGGACACCAGATATTTGTGGAACAATAGGCTTATGAAAGAGAAACACCACCATAAACAATGAGAACAACTGGTCCCAGGCACAACAAAAATGATACTGCAAAAAATAAGGAAAGAACTTTAAACAATTCTAATTTCTTAGGGAATTTGAGAACACATATAATCATAAAATAAAAAGAGTTGCTATGAGAAGAGAACATCAGAGAATTAGAAATAGATCTTAGAAATTAAAACTCAGGTTGTCTGGTAATTATCCTCTGAGCTAAAGATCATATTAATCAGATGGAAAAAAAAAGTATAGGAAATTTTCTGGAATATAGAATAAAAAGGCAAAGAGAGAGCATGAGAGAAAAAGCAAAAGAAATAAAGGCTGGATTCAAATGGTCCAGTAAACACCTACTGGAAGTTTTTGAAGGAAAGGACTGTGACCATTGAAAAGTCTCTCTTGTCCAATAGTTAAAACAAAAATCCTGGGATTACATCTTATCGGACTAACTTGAATTGTAAGCCAGTCTTGGAAGCAATTACTATATTGGGGATATGGAGACAAAATAGAAGCCATGTATTTAGTTTCAAATGTTAAGACTGGCTTTAAAAAAAGATTTAATACTTACAGATCTGAAAGCAAATATTCCCAATTTTGCCTACATGAAGGCACAGATAACAGAAGATGAGAGAGAGAATTGAGGAAGAGGCGTAGCAAGACATAGGGGCCTTAACAAATTGGGGCATCAAGAGAAGTTTAAAATCACTGGGGGAAAAAACCAAAACATTTGTGTACATTATCTAAAAGTCCAATGATATCAGTGGAAGAGCTAAAATAATAGCTTTCCTTAATTTATTAAAGGAGGGAAAGAGGAAATCATATTAAAATAGTAAGCAGAATACTTCCTCTCGTACAGAATGGAGTTAAGAGGTAATATCTAAAATTGATAAATTGTAAAGAAGCATGGTATTTAGAATTATGGTAGTAACCACCAGCAGAATTTTTAAAAAGAAATGGTTCAAAGCTTTATCTAGAGAGTTAGATTGGGTTTAGAAGGGAGTCTTCTGGCCTTCATTTGATACCCTTCTCTATTTTTTTTAAATAATGTTCATGTATTATTTTATGATACAAATTTTTACATAACACATGGAAATAAATACCTAATTAAAAAGCTACAAATTTATAAAACTTAATTAATTTGGATTTGTTTATAATTATATCTATGTATTTGAATTATAATACATGTATATATGTACAATATTTATTGAGCTTGAAGAACATGCACATTTTTGCACTTGTGAGAACGCTTACGAGTTGAAAAACCTGTCTCTATCTCAGTGGTTGACAAAATTTTTCTTTAAAGGACCGGGTTATAAATATTCTAGGCTTTGTGGGTCAACAGGAAAAAAAAATCAAGGATACCATGTAGGTACAATATATAATAACAGAGAAAACAAATTTCCACAAATTTTTATTGCTGAAATTCAGAATACAATAAAAATTGAGTACACATTTTTGTGATATAAATCCACTAATTAAAAAAAAACTACTAATGAGAAGAATGGCATTTTTCTGGAGGAGGGGATAACATTTTGCATAGTTGAGTTTCAAAGTTAGTACTCCTTATCATCAAATCAATTGCAAACATTCATTATGTGAAGGCAGGTTCATTCATGGGCCATTTAAAAAACAACAACAACAACAAAAACCCCAAAACCAGAACAGGAGGTGGACAGGGTCAGGACTGCGGGTTGTAGTTTTTGACCCCTGCTGTCCCATTTAGCTACAATCCAAACTTAGATTTCTCAACTATCTACAGTAAAGAATCAGGTAGTTTTATTGTTGTTTTTGTTTTTGTTTTGTTTTGTTTTCCAGTTTGCTGCAGACTCAATACTTTGTTAAATAAAATAAAAACTGAATTACTAGAAAATTGAAATTTAAAAAATATATAAAACATACTCCTAATTTCTTTATTATTAGAATCAATAAACCTAAAATTATCCTGTTAAATTGCTACAAAATTTTCTCAGCACGACTTTTAATTTTTATGTTTATCTAGTGGCAAAACATCCTAAAGAGTTTTCAGGCTGGTACGAAGTAGTTTATGCACGATTCTGGATTTTTTAAAAAAATATGTTCCAAACGGATTGTCACATAATTACTAACAGACATGGCGCTGGCAACATGTGGAATACGCTCTTCTGTGTCACGAGTGCTTTCTCGCTCCTCCAATTGGACCACAAATGTGTTTGTTTCCTTTGCAGGCCTAACTGGCAAGACTTTTACAGATTTTCTAGAGGGAGTGAGAAAAAAGTAGGTAAATCAACCAATGGTTCTGTTCAGGGCTCTTTGGTGCTTCCTTTGTGAATTTTTCATGTGGTGGACACCCTGAGAATAAAGCAGTAAGAACCAGACTGAGTCTATCAACTCTTTCCATGGAGCCCAACCACCATTTCCTGAATTCATTATTCAATATTTTGTAGTAATTGTCTTGTAGTATTTTGTTGCTGTAAATGCATTTTTTACTGATGACATATATCTACTAAGTGTCCTCAGTTCCATTTTTATTACATTTCTCCATTTCGAATTTAACCAATTCAGAGTCCAATTGTATAGATATATTATGCTTCAACACTCTATCTAAATGACTCAATTACTGTATTCAGAAATTTCCACAAATGCTGCAGGTACTCACAGAATATTATTTAAGCCCACCTTCTCCAGCCACGTTCATCTGACTGTGCAAGTTTAAAATGTGAGAGCTAAAATTTTCAGTTGGCTGTGATCTTATTCCCAAATGCATTATGTTCACTTCATTGAGAAGCATCTATTACATTTTTAAACACAATTTCCATCATGTTCTTTCTTTACAAGAATAAAGCCGTTTAAAGATACATCAGACTCTTAATTACCTTAAGAAAGGAAGAAAAAACATGTTTCCTTTCTTTTTCTCTGCCAGGCTGCAAGAGGACTACATTCTTGAGCTGGAAATCAAAGATTTACAACTATTTAAGGCTATAGTTTTTAATGAGATGCACATTCTGTTTCTGACATAAGCCTCTCCTCGGGGTTCTGGAAGCAACAGGAGAAACATTCTGTCTGCAAGATCTCACCTGATAAGTTCTTGTGGAGTGTTTTTCATTTTAGGAATTCTTTACCTTTGTTATTATTTTCCTCATTAAACACATCTCACATGGCATATGTGTTTTGTACAATACATAGAAGTGAAATAACTAAAGCCTGTTCATGGCAACTGTTTACCTAAATATCTGGAATGTTTTCTCCAAATTACCCTGTAAACTTCTACTTTTGAAATAAATTATGTTTATAAAATAGTATTCTTGGTCATAACTTTAAAGATCCTAATTTCTCTCATACATACGTTTACTAATGACCTGACAAAAAAATGAAACACTTCCTATGCTATTTACCCTGGTGGCATTAGATCTAGTTTGTGTAAAATCATCTTATTTGGATACAGAGTTGGAGCTCAATCGTATTTCGGTGTTTTCATGTTACTGTTGGAAAAACAAAAAATACTCTTTTTAAGATCAAAGAAAAGTACAACCCCAGGGTAAATAGTCATGATTTGAAAACAGTTGTAGGAATGTGAATTCTGATCTTAAAAGACCAGTGAAGGAAACACTGTGTACTGGATTCTGCCACAAACAAGTTAATACATATATATTTTTTATGTGTATGAATGAGTGTATTTTTTATGTGAGATGCCAAATATAATCATATTAGCCCAATGAATGAATATGAGGTTGTGTCAAAAATACAGCATCTTGCTTTGGTTAACTGTCTCATAATGCTGTTTTCAATCTTCCTCTCAGGGAGAAATGTATCTGATGTCAGAAAAGTTGATGTTTCTACAACTAATGTAATTTTAAACGATGTAACCTAACATAGAGCAACCTTGATGTTTTAAGATATTTTTCTTATAGAATATCAGGACTTGCAAATACATTTCTAAACCTACTTTATAATGCCTTGAGTCCTTATCAACACTGACACTAAGTTACCCCAGGTACCAAATTATAAATAAAGAGATAAGAATAATCTCATATTCCCTGCAATAAAAAAGGTGTTACGTGGTTTATGCTTCATAGAATTTTCAAAAATAGAAAATTTTGGCTTCACAGCCTTCATTTTAAGCATCTTCCAAATATGTGTCATTTCTACAATCAGAGAGATGTTGGCTGGTCAGCAATTTGAGGCTGCTGATAGAGATGTTCAGGGATGAGTCCAATAGACCAGTTTAGGTCAGGGACCTTGTTGGTTCTAGTGCATCCCACAGCGAATGGAGAAGATTGAATAGTCAGAGCTTCAAGCAGCGGTCACTGGCACAGAAAACTTGTACACATTCTACAATAATGATGTGATGATATCACCTAAAATGTTTATTTTTAAATATTTAATTGTAATAATAACTAATGTGGGTTGATTGCTTACTATGTGCCACTGTTCTAAACGTATTTACAGATATTAATTCATTTGATTTTCATAGCGCCTTTATAATATAAGTATATTGTTATTCCATAGTAAGATGGGTAATGCTAGCACAGAGAAATTAGTAGCTAGCTCAAAATCACATAACATGTAACCAGGATTCCAATCCTGACAGTTAGTCCAGAGCCAAGGCTCCTAACCACCGGGTGTTATGACAAATACGTCATGAAAGGATTAGTCCTTGTCTAAAACTACAGGAAGTAATCTTCCCATCATCATCACTACCATCATTTAAATTCTAGGTAGCTTTGGATTCAAATTATAGTTCTGCTACTTATGAGCTCGGTCACCATTATCAAATTTCTTCACCTCATTGAGCCTTACAGTATTTTAATCTGTCAAATGGTACCATACTTATTGTGCAAGGTTATTATGAGATGGTTAACGTATGTTCATTACAAATATAAACCACCAACATAGTTTCCCGGCACATAGAAGTTACCCTACAAAGGATATCTATATTACACGTATGGGAATGAGAACAATAAATGTATGCTAATGTACACTAAATTAAATGTTTGTCACGTGATTAAGTAGATACACTCTGACTACAAATAAGTAATGTAAATTCCAAAGTAGCAAATATCTCAATGAAATATTCTAAATAACCTGTTAGGTCATTTTTTTTTTTTTTAAAGCCCTTTAGGTGAAGGGTTTTGCTGTTGTAGGGCACATAGGACTAAGTGAGCAGTGACTGATGTCCTGAGAGAGGCCTAGGTTCAAACTTCACATCCTCAGTATGAAAACAGGAAGTCCAAGAAAGATGTTCTATATGTGCTTGGTGCTGATGTTGATCCTGAGTTGTGGTGATCATTCCTCTACATTGAAGAGTTTGGGTGAAAATATCAATATGCAAGTAGCATATGTGGGCAGAAACTCAAAATGATGCTTATCTGACGCAAATACCCTGTGTGAGATGGAGACTTTGATGCTAGAATCGCAAAACTCTAAATCAGGCCATTTTACCATAAGGCGATGGTTCCTAATCTGCCGGTCCCCAACAACCCCCGAGACATCCTTCATTTGACAACTGCACCAGGTACTATTTTCAAAGGAATCACAAGCTGCTATTCTGAATAATAGACAGCAAAGTGACTTAAAGAGATAGCTGAGGTCATAAGAGCTTATGCATGTGTGTGTGTGTGTGTGCATGTAATGTGTACATAAGTTCTTATTTTTCTGCGATAAATGCCCAAGGATGTGATTGCTGGATCAAATGGTAAGTGTATTTTGTAATGATTTAATTTTTAGTAGACTTTTTTTGGGAGCAGTTTTAGATTCACAGCAAGTACAGAGAGTTCCCCTATCCCCTGTACTTCCACACATGTTCAACTCCCCTCACTATCAACATCCTGCACCAGAGTTACAATCAATGAGTAGACATTGATATATCATTATCACCTAAAGTCTATAATTTACATTGGGGTTCATTCTTGGTTGGGTATATTCTCTGGGTTTTGATTTATGTATAATGACACGTACCCACCATTTGTAGTATCATACAGAGTAGTTTCACTGCCCTAAAAATCCTCTGTGCTGTGTCTATTCATCCCTCTCTCCCTCTGCACACCTAACAACCATTGACCTTTTCACCGTTTCCATAGCTTTGCCTTTTCCAGAATGTCATATAGCTGGAATCATACAGTATGTAACCTTTACAGATTGCCTTCTTTTACTTAGGAATATGCATTTAAGTTTCCTGGCTTGATAGTTCATTTCTTTTTATTGCTGAATAATATTCCATTGTCTGGATGCACCACAGTTTATGTTTCCCTCCACCTGAAGCAATCAAGATGCCTTTGAAGTTTTGGCAATTATGAATTAAGCTACTCTAAACATTAGTGTGCAGGTCTTTGTGTGGAAATGTTTTCAGTTAGTTTGGGTAAATATCAAGGAGGGCAACAACTGGGTCATATGGTTAAGAGTCTGTTTAATTTTGTAAGAAACTATTTAATTTTCCAAGTGCTTCCAAAGTGGCTATAACCATTTTGCATTCCCACCAGCAGTGAGAAAGAGTTCCTGTTTCTCCAATTCCTGCTGGCATTTTGCTCTCCATATTAACTTTTTTATAGGTGTGTGGTTTTACCTTGTTTTATCATAGTAGCTTTTTTTATTATATATTTTCTCAATATATAGAAATAAAGTATAATAACTTAATCATGTGGGAAAACTCAAAAGTTTGATGTGAAAGAGGGGTCTTGATATTCACAAAGGTTGAGAACCAGTTAATAAGAGGATCCTGATGGGAAAATTGGACATTTCAAAGTATGTGTGTAAAAATGTCCCACTTTACCTTCTGGCTACACCCTGTTCCTTTGCCTAAAATTCAAGTGCAACCCAATAAGCCAGGCTGTGCCTTCTATTTTCTCCCTGGTTCACATTCCTCATCAGCACACAATGGAAAATCAACACCACATTTCCTGAGAGTAGGTTTCTAAAACTGCTCCACAGGACACTAATGTACTATGAGTTGTCATTAAGGGTTCCATGGGAAGAAAGAAAGAAGAAGGAAAGAAAGAAAGAAAGAAAGAAAGAAAGAAAGAAAGAAAGAAAGAAAGAAAGAAAGAAAGAAAGAAAGAAAGAAAGAAAGAAAGAAAGAAAGAAAGAAACATTTCATGTATTTGGTCAAAGTAGATTATTATAGTTCTCACCCCCCATCCATGGAAATTCACACAATCCAATAGCCCTTTAAAGGGTTTGAAAAGTTTTAGAATAAAACATATAATAGGGGCGCCTGGGTGGCCCAGATAGTTAAGCGTCTGCCTTCGGCTCAGGTCATGATCCCAGGGTCCTGGGATCGAGCCCCACATCGGGCTCCTGGCTCAGCAGGGAGCCTGCTTCTCCCTCTCCCTCTGCCTCTCCCCCTCCTCATGCTCACTCTCTCTCTCTGTATCTCTGTGTCTCAAATGAATAAATGAAATCTTTTAAAAAAAACATATAATAAACTAGCATTCTAAACTTTTTATATGAAATATATATTAACATGGCAGAGGTCCCATAGGTAACCAGGTGGGGAAGGAGAAACATTCATCTGACCAAGTTTTCTAGAAAACATGTCATGATGAAAAGAAATTGTGTATCAGGGGTGCTGTCCTTTCTTAAACAACAGGGCAATTTCTACATTAAAGACTTAAAAAGGTGAAGGAGAACAGTGGAGAGATGGGTAAAGAAGTCAAAGAATGCATGACACATGCATTTCCCTGGTCTCTTCAAATCAGGAAAATGTCAGTGATAGTGGGTTTCCTAAGAAAAGAAGGACAGACCAACATCCAAGTGGCCACAGAAACAACCTGTATGGACAAAGCCCAGAAGAATCCGTGCTGTAAGCCTCAGATTCAGAGGCTGCCAAGTTCATTCAGTTGTCTGAGGGGCAGCAAGAAGCAAGAGTTGGTTGACATGCAGTAAACCCAAGGTGCTCCACTCCAGATGTCTTAAAGTGCTGTGGAATGTAATGTGATAAAATGTAAACAAAATGACCCAGCTCTTTTTTTTTGATGGCTTAAAATAACCATGCATTCAATTCATCAGCCATCTTAATTTATACCTGGCTGAGCCACATGGAATCCTAGATCTTGAACCATATTTTTCTCCACACAAAGACTGAGAAATGATTTTCTGGTAGTTAGAACTGAAGTTTTTATCTTTGTCTCAATATCCTCTCCCTTTTATATCCCTTTATAAAAAGCTATTTAAGAAAAGGAGACATCTTAATAAAGCAGAGTTCTGTAAAAATTGGCTGTCTTGATATTAAGTAAGCTTTGTGTGCTTGTAATAGATAATGATCAGCATGAAGTCAGCTGGTGTTCACACAGGCTGTAACTGAATGGTTTGGTGTTAAATAAAACTGATAAATAAGGTACCAAACCTTTTTTTTTTTTCCATAAGGAAGGATCCACAAGATATCTGCTGCAGAAATGACAATAGGTGTTCTCTCAACATGCTAATTCTTAAGACCACCCTGTATCTATTAGACCTAAGCACTAGGTACAGAAGCAAGGAATCTGAATGTTAACACATTTCCCCCACCTGTGCTACTTGGTTGGCTATAATTTGGTCTGAGAACCACTGGGATAGATCGTCAGAGACTGCAAACATAGGCATAGAATGCAATGAGAATGAAGAAATAGTAGTTGGAATTATGGAATTTCCGAGTTGAAAGGGTCTGAAAAGATCATCTAGTTCAACCCCATGCCCTTATAGAAGAGAAAAAAAAAATACGTCATTTCACCAGGGTCCCTGAGTTCAGTCTGTTGAGTATGCTTTTCCTTCTAAAATGTCATTTAGGTCGCCTGGGTGGCTCAGTTGGTTAAGCAACTGCCTTCGGCTCAGGTCATGATCCTGGAGTCCCAGGATCGAGTCCCGCCTCGGGCTCCCTGCTCAGCAGGGAGTCTGCTTCTCCCTCTGACCCTCCACCCTCTCATGCTCTCTCTCTGTCATTCTCTCTCTCTCAATAAATAAATAAAAATCTTTAAAAAAAAAATTAAAAAAAAGTAAAATGTCATTTAGCCTAGGCATTGAAGAAATGGAAGAAATTCTGAAAGTAGAAAGCAAAAAGAAAAGAAACAGATCTCTGAAGAAAGTCAATGGACCCATTTCAGCGAAAAGGCTTAATCTTTGAAGATGCACTCAGATTGAACTGCTGACCTTTTAAAAAGATTTTTAACCCATGAATTAGCCAGCAAGTTTTGTTTTAAATATTGGCACTGCTCTAGAAGAAAACATAACCTAGGGGCGCCTGGGTGGTTCAGTCGTTAAGCGTCTGCCTTCGGCTCAGGTCAGATCAAGCCCCGCATCGGGCTCCCTGCTCCGCGGGAAGCCTGCTTCTCCCTCTCCCACTCCCCCTGCTTGTGTTCCCTCTCTCGCTGTCTCTCTCTCTGTCAAATAAATAAATAAAATCTTTAAAAAAAAAAAAGAAAACATAACCTACATATGGACAGTAATCTAAATCGTGACTATGTACTCTCTTTGACCAGCAAATTACAGAATAAGTAATCACTTCCTAATTTCAAGGTTCCTCTTCTTTCAGTCGTTCAGAATTCAGACTTCAAGCCAGTCTGGTGAATGCCAGGTTTCTATTCATTACAAACAATTTATCTTAATTAGCCTGAAAACCCATTCTAACAAGAAATAAATTATTGAGCACAAAAAGCAAGTTTGCAAAATGTTTAATGTTCCTTTAAAATCCCTTTCAAAACGAATGGCAGTTGAGAACGCGGCAGGTTGGGAAGAGAACTTTTGTTGCTGGACTGATACCAGATCTTCCTCTGGTTGTGTGCAGGTGTAGTACTGTTTACTTAAAAATTTATTGTAACAGATCACATCATTATAATCAAGATGGTAATCAGTATTTATTAAGGCTACAACAAACACTCTGTGATTAAAGGCCATTTGTTTCATCACAATACGATCATTTATTTATTGCCGGGTAAATTGTTACAAATTGCTCACTTTGGGGCAGGAGGAACAGGGATATATGAACTTGGAGGTTCAGGCGGAATCTCCTTTACTGGGTGAGATTCTAGCAATTGAAGCAGGGGGTTGAGTAAGGCCTATGTACAAAAGGAAGGCAGTGCTTTTCCTCATCACACAGTCCAGCACTGGGATCCATGGTTCCAGTGCTGGACATCATTCCACCCGAATCTACTCAGTTCCTCATTTTTCTAAATGATGTGCCTTAAGGCTCTGGCATAAACTGTTCCAAACAATATGGCAACTGAGCTGGTTGCTTTCTGTAGTCCCGTAAGGCCATCCTGGATTCTGTGCTAATATGATAGGAAGAGAGTGGGGGGATGTAATAGGGGCTTCTTCTTTTCGTTTGTTTTTGTTTTTGTTTAAACCAAAACAAGAGTGTCAAATCCATTCTAACTGCGAGAGTGGGAGAGTCAAGCAGAGATTGAATGCAGGGACATTTCACAGAGAAAGGAGGAGTTCTTCCCTTGAATAGATACTCCCTTTTAAGCCATCTAATTCGAATAAACACTGTCACACTTCACAGCCACCAGCTGGAGCCTCCCACTCCCCATTCAAATTCCAAACAGTCAGTGCAAACAAATATTTTTTTGGAGACAAATTCAACTGCTCTAGTGTAAAACTGCCTTGGGCTCATCTCCAGACCAAACGCACTGGCTCAGGGAAATCTCTTTGCTGTCAGACAAAGGCTGCTACTGTAATTCTCATTCAGAGTTCCTCTCAGAGGATTGTCTCAGCTGATCAGACAGGGTGAGTCAGATAATCTCAAGGAAAGAGAAAGGAAATACCACCCACCCACCCATTCCTTCAAAGGCTCACGTGAAAGGTCGCTGTCCCTGGCCCTTGAATCAGGGTGGGGGACACAGCAGCATTTTGTCTTTACAAAACCGGGCAGGAAATATTACTCCTGTTTCCTAGTGTCCAGACTGCGTGTTCCCCCAAGCTCTCCTTTTTAGCAGACAAAGGTGTCCAGGAATACCAAATATGGCTAGCAATCACTCCTGTCCCCAAGAAACCTTACTGAGTGATCCCTGAGGTCAAGCAGGAATCTAATGGTGGTTTGGAGTAGAGTCAGGTGGACAAGTAAAAGCCATCATAAGGGAACATGCCAAAACCTTTTGCTTGTTCTGACTTTCAATCCCTCGCATCTGAGCTCATGTTGTCAGAAGTCCGGACTGTAAGTGAAAAATTCAGACATGAAAATTCTTTTCATGCAAAACCAAAATCTGGAAGGAGCATACCTTTCCTTTCTTTTCAGACACTTAATCTCTAAGGTCTCAAGTTTATCTCCCAGTCCCCAGTTCCCATTTTGAGGTAGACAATGTATTCGGTAAGAGGTTATGCTCTGGAGAGAACTGGCCAGGATTAGGATTTCACTCAATGCTACACTTAAACCCTCTTACTTTACCTCACTTAACACGATTAAGTCTATAAGCTAGAATTTCCCACTCAATGAAATGAAGTGAAGAATAGAATCTGCACCATGAAATAGTAATAGAATTAAACAATATGATACATAGAAGCCTCCTATACAGTCCATGATTAGCAGTCAATAGATTTTGCTTACACTAAAAAAAAAAAAAAAGGAAAAAAGAAAAAAGAAAGAACGAAAAGAAAGTTAAAGATTTATTTTGAACTAAAACTTTAATGAGTAATTTCGTTGTCATGTTTTGTTGTCCTGGATATAACATAACCACAAACAGAAACAAAACCAAAAAAGACAAAGTGTGCTTAACATAGGAGGCTGATTCTATTAGTATTTTGGTATAATTTTTTCTAGGATTTTTTTCCTTCGTGCATTTTAAAAAATAAATAAATATATACATCAAAATGCATGTAAGACTTTGTATCAATTTTATGTACAACTTTATCACCAGCATCTTCTTGTGTGCTACAAGATTGTAATCACCAGCATTATTAATAGCTACCTTATATTCCACCAAACGGGTCATTTTATAGATACCTAATCACTTCCTATTGTTTATATAAGTTGTTTCCAGGGCCTAAAAATAGACAGTAGAGCCGGTGATTGATATTCTTCTGCAGATAGCTTTTCCCAAGTATTTCCATATTTCCTGCATTTATCTTTATATTCGTAGGGTAAATTTCAAGAAGAGGGATTACTTACTCACAGGCACAAGCATTTTTAAGGCTTTTGATGGTGGTTGCCAAGTTGTTTCCTGAGTCAGTGCTGACGCGGTGTTTGAAAATATCAGTCATGTACTGTCTTACCATCAGATTCATTCTAGCTTTAATCAAAAAATATGTTAATGGCATTAATCAATCAGCCTCTTTCAGCAAAAGCTTATCTGCTTTTGTCTGTCTTCATTCTAAGTCAGTTAGAGGAAGAAATAGGGAAATTACCAAGTATTTATTAAGTTAAAACTCCTTAAAATAATAAATAAATATTGGAAAAGCTATTAGGATCTAAGCCTAAATCTTAACTGGCTTGAGAATTGATGTCTTTATCGAGATACTATTTTGTTTAGGTTAATACAATACACGCAGGTGAGGATACACCTTTTTTCCCTCCCAATAAAAGCTTGCCATACCCTAAATTCCACATCACTGGGCCATCTTTAACTTAGGTTTTTTTCTATGAGACCAAGTATACGTGATATACACAGTTAAAGGACCCTCAAAGACAGTTTGGCCTTGGGAGGAAATTCATAATGAAACTTAAAGCACAGAGGTGAAGCTACCTTGCTGAAATGGTTTTAGTTTAACAAATGATAACCAATCAATCCTGTGATTTGGATATCCCTCAGTGTTACTTCCATTTGCTGTGTACTCACCATGATATAAATAACTCTAATACCTCTGAGAATATCTCTGGAAAGTACATATTTATTTGTTGCTACATTTGATCAACAGAGTATGTATTGTGTTTCTATTGTGATGTAGTTATCAAGGATAAAACAATAAATAGGACTAGTCTCTGCCCTGGAATCTATGGGCTGGCATGAACTAAGTGTGAGTCACAGTCAGCTTGAGACAGTACCAATCATGGGATACTTCTTAGGTATCAGTGTGATTTTTCATCTTCAAAAATGCACTCCATTTCTTGCTTAAATGGGCCACCCAATAAAGAAATGCACCTCTTCGTGCATCTCATTCAATTCATCCATACATGATTTTAGATTCTTCATAATTTACCCAGCCTCTTAATATCAACAAATACTGATACTTCCCTCTTCTCTCTTAGACCACATGAGTTCCTTTCCCTTGACGTATTTAGGTGTGCTTTTTAAATTCTGCGCTACTAGTATTGAAGCAATTGAAAAGATGAACATAGTGAAAGCATTCAAGATATATATGAAAATACTAATATTGGTGCCTACCCATGGAATTTTTGTGAGACATGAAAGGAAAGAATGAATATAAACCTATAAATTATCTATATATCTATGTAAGTTGACACAAAGACAAAACAAATACCACATAGAAATAGTAATAGCAGATATGGTCTTCATCGTCAACATCAAGGTAACAGGACCACTTCAAAAAGCAATTGGGCATTTTTTTTTCAAAATATTAAACATAAAACTATCATATCACATGGCAATTCCACTTCTAGGTATCTAGCCAAGAGAAATGAAACATATATCCACACAAAGACTTGCACATAAAGGTTCATGGCAGCATTATACATAATTGCCAAGACCTGGAAACAACCTAACTATTCATCAATTGGTGAATAGATAAACAAAATGTAGTATATCCATACGATGGTATATTATTGGGTAATAAAAAGGAATGAACTACGGACACATGCTACATCAAACATGAACCTCAAAAACATCATGCTATGTGAAAGAAACCAGACATAAGAGATGACAGACTTATGATTCCATTTATATGAAATGTCCAGAAATGGCAAATGTATAAAGATAGTATATTAGCGATTGCCTGGGTTTGAGGGTGGGAAGAAGGATTAACTGTAAATAAACAGGAGGGATCTTAGGTGAGATAAGGAAATGTCCTAAAACTAACTTACGTGATGTTAACGCCACTTGTCAGTGACCAAAAATCCTCAAATTGTATACCTAAAATGGGTGAAGTTTATAATATACACAATATGCCACAGTGAAGTTCTTTTTAAAAAAAAGGTAACAGAACTAGGGCCACTGTATGCCAATTTTCTCATTGTCTCTTTTATATATTTAGAGAAGCTATGTCCACTATAATTGCATTTACACAAAGTTAGGACTAAAAAAATATATAATCCAGTTGATAACCTCAACCTAACTGATACGGATAATTTAGGCTTTAAGTGATTTTTTGGATTCTGAATGATGTATTCATTTGTTAACTGTTTTCTAGATAACAGAAAGTTGTATTCCATGCATAAATATGGTGGTAATTACATAATCTGTAGCACAAATGATCCAGTCCTTCTTCAAACACACATCCATACACACACATAAGACAGCCAGCAATGCCAGAAAAAAATTGGGCATAACCTTTCCCTACTCACATAGCATCTCCTCCATGGGAATCTCCTGCCCTATAAAGGAGCCAACCCAAGCCAAGCTCCTCAAACCTGGTGTCCCATAAAGCTCACTTTAGTATTGGTGTTTTTTTTCTTTGGCACCACCCTTACTGGTTCCAAAACCCTTCTCATTCTAATCCTCTCAGTCCTCAGTGTGATGTGTGAGAGCTCTGAACTCCCAACTCTGGGACCCCCATCTTGATTCCTGACCCGCACTTATGGCTTAAAATCAATTTCTCTCACTTTGAATTGCTTCTGTCCTGTGTGTCTGTCTCTGGTAGAAATCCACAGCTCAGGTCACCTCATCTGCCATCCTGACCCAGGTCTCCTGGCTCTGCCCCCACTCCTGTCTCACCACTTCTCAGCCCCTTCAAAGAGGAAATCACCTCTTCTTCTTTTCCACCCACAAAGTATTTCATCTGCACATCTACTATTAAACGTAATGCTTTCTACGATGTATTAAATATAGTTATCTGTGCAGTTATTTGTGCCTAATTCCAACTGCTTCATCCTTACTGGATGTCCCCCACAGCATTCAACATAGAACTTAGCTCATAAAAAAAGTATATTTTCAGATGTGTCCTGATTGAAATATCTGTTATGATTATATGAACGGCTTGACTCTGCAATAGGTCATTCCAGTTACCAGTGCAGTGCACATGGATGCTTGATCTACTGCTGGAAAACATTGCTTTCTTGTCTTCTTCAGGCATTTCAAAGGTGTGACAGAAAACTCTGACTTGATCCCGAGTTTTAAACAAACCAGAGAAAAGTTAAAGCACTTTCGTGGCTTATTAATGTTAACTTTTTTTTTATATCTACTTACTTTTTAGATTGTGAGAAAATGGATCTTTGGGGTCTTTGCAAAAGGACTGCCCGGTTATACAAAGATTGGGAAGTCAATCTCCTGCAGCAGTGCATGGAGATACAGAATTCTACACCTAGAGGAAAAAAAAAAAATGCCAGCATCCCCCCTCCATCTCCATTGTGTTATTCCTTAATGCTTCACTTGGCACCACAAAGGAAGTCTGATGTCTCCGAGGTGAGTTGCAAAGTGGCCAAACCACTCTTCAAGCACTATAGCTTGACATCATATTTGCTGCCAGCTTTTTGTTTAAAAATGCCATCAGTCTAACATTAACTGAAAAAGTAATTATTCTCCAGTTTCACTGAGCTATTAAGAAAAGAAAAAAGTTCATTGAAACTCTAGGAGATGAAATACAGTGCTTTCAGGACCCATTGGAAGCCTTTCAACATTCAGAGCAGAAAAACATAAATTTATTTTTTAAGAAGGAGATGTAGGAACTTTACTGAATGAAAAGTGAGAAAATTAATCTATGTCTCAAGAAAGATAGTTCAGATCAACAAAATTCTTCAAACCCTGCTTTAATCAGATTCTTTCCATATACTCCAGAAACTCAGTGCCATTTATTGCTACAGATTCCTTGGTTTAGGGACATGCACACATGTACTTAAATCAAAGAAACTTCAAATTAGTTTGAACTATGAAGTGCTATAAATTACACTAATGACTAAACATTTCTTTATATCCAGTCACCTAATGTTACTGAACATATAATGAGCCTGGAGAGGTTAGGGGCTTGTGGGCACAGGAGAGAGAGATGAAAGAAACAGCACAAGAGATCTCTACTAGCAATAACATTCCCAGTTTAGTTTTGAAGACAGAGTGTATCATCCAAATAAAAATTGAGGAAAGTCTTGCCAATGTATGTGGCATAAACTGAGTTTATATAAATCTGAGGAAAAAAAGGATAAGGAGTAGAGAGATATTGCAAGATTGCAGACTGCTTTCAGAGACATGAAATTTAAAAATCAGAAAATATGGCTGTGGACTACACATCTTATTTACTAGGCAACTTTAAACAATTCTTTTCTCTGAACTACAGCTAAATAGAGTTGAACGTGCTCTGCAAACTGGAGAAGATTGCTCAAATGTTAGTTATTATTTAGAGATTACCTTTTGCAGCTTTGAGCAGAAAAGACTATTGTTTGAGTGAATTATAAATATTTAACTATACCTTTAATGTTAACATCTTCCTGACATTATTATGAAACTCTTTAATTCATGTTTCACTACTGTGTATTACTCAGTAATTTTAAGATGTATGATGAAAAAGGAAAGAAAAAGATCTAACTGAAAGAATGTTGCTAAGTGAATTGATCATGTGCTGCCTCATTTTTATAATTGAAAAAAGAAAAAGAAAAAAGAAAAACAACCTTAACACTCATCCATGGCTGCTTGAAAACTAATTAAATATAAAACTGTTTAGCTATCATAGAAGATAATATTTTAATCTAGTAAAAACTATTACAGTAGAGAATTTTAATTTAAAAGTCTAGAAAGCACTAGTCAGCACCAAAATAGTTATTTTGTTTCTTTTTGCAGCTTTAGGTTTCATTTGCTGAAAAAAAATGAAGAAAATGAAGTATAAGTAAAGAAGAGACTATATTTCATAAGATGATTTACCTTAAAATATCTTACTGGCACAATTAGAACAGAGAGCTTGTGAATAAGAGAACTAGCATATACTGATGGTTTTGTAGTTAGACTATTTTTAACAACTGTTATTTATTCTGAGAACATAAAGCAACGGATCTGAACATCACATAGACAAATGAGAACTTTTAAACCTTATGTGTTACAAAATATAGGAAGGGAAATAAAATATAAGTGAAAATGTAATTCTTTGGGGAACCTCCCTTCCTTTGCCGATCTTTGTCCTTACATTCCACCAACCTATTAAGTAAAAACGTTTCTTTGTTGCCTTCTAATCCCCAAATCCTGATTTCTTGATATTGTTTCCTAGAGGAATTAGAGGGAAAGGTAAGGATAACCATAAAATAAACTTTTCTCTAGATGGAACTATTTTCATACTTTCTATTTACAACAGAACTGGTGGAAAGAAAGACAAAAAAATATTATGGTAATGAGACTAGCACAAATGCTGGAATACAAGATGCATGGATCAGTATATGGTAGCAAAATGCAATGTACAAATAACAACCCCATATATACTACGGTGCCTACAATTTTGTGATCATTCCACTTACAGGGCATTGCACTATTTCCTAAGGCAACTTGAAAGTATTAGACAAAAAACAAAGACATGCCCAGTGAAGGCCTTGAATGCTGGGATCCTAGTTACAGAGACTTGAGAAGTAGATCCTCATTTTTTTTCTTTTAAAGATTTTATTTATTTACTTGAGAACAAGCGAGTGCAGGAACAAGGAGGGAGGCAGAGGGAGAAGCAGGCTTCCCGTGGAGCAGGGAGCCCGATGCGGGGCTCCATCCCAGGACCCTGGCATCATGACCTGAGCCAAAGGCAGACCCTTAACTGACTGAGCCACCCAGGTGCCCCGAGAAGTAGATCCTCTTAATATCAATGGACTATTCAGGGTTGACACACTCTCAAATGTGTCTTACACATCTTTACATTTGTAGCATAGACAAGATAGATTTCACCGATTGCTTCAGTTATTCACTCTTCCCTGTTTCCACCTTCCTTGCTCTATGATTTTGCAATTCCTTACACAATAGATGACTCAGTCCTGCAATATGACTAGCTCTAGCCACTAGAATGAGATGGAACTGACAGTGTGTCTGAGCTTCAAGAGACCTTGCATGTTTCTCTTTGCTCTTTTGTGCTTCTGCTTCAGCCAGCTGTTGGGTCCCAGGAGGATAAAAAACTCATAGTAAAACTCTCCACTCAGGTATTCCAACCCAACCAAGCTAGCTAACCTTGGACCTGCCCCATATGTGCGAGCTGAACTAGAACTTTCCTTCCTTGTCTTGTCTGGATCCACCAATCCTGCAAACTAGTAAGGAAAAAAAAATTTTTGAAGCCATTGACTTAGAGTGTTTTTTACATAGCATTTTATGTATGTGTGTGTGACAACATGCAACTGATACAAGGTAGCCAATCTCAAAATAGTGGTCTTTCCTATTTCTAGGGCCTCTTTAGAAAAATTCACGCTTTCAGCATATGGAGATTACATGCTGGGGGCGTCTGGGTGGCTCAGTGGGTTAAGCATCTGCCTTTGGCTCAGGTCGTGATCTCAGGGTCCTGGGATCCAGCCCTGCATTGAACTCCCTGCTCAGCAGGGAGTCCGCTTCTCCTTCTCCCTTTGCCCCTCCCCACCACTCATGCTCTCTCTACCTATCTCTCTCTCTCTCAAATAAATAAATAAAATCTTAAAAAAAGATTACATGCTGAACTTTTGTCTTCAAAAAATATGTACATGAGTCATACTCAATCTCAAGATAGAGTACAAACATAACTGAATGAATTAATCAATCAAATGCAGAATAGAAAAAAATTAATTCTCTGTTTCACATTGATAAAAATATAAGGTCTCCAATTTCCATATTCTCTGAAACAATATAATTTCTGTTGTTATGATTTTGCAAATGACATATTTATTTATATTTATTCTGCTCATTGAATTATTTTCTTTAAGAAAATATATTTGGTGGCTGCATAATATTCCATTGTATATATACACCACATCAAAAAAAAATGAAATCTTGCCATTTGCAACGACACAGATGGAACTAGAGGGTATTATGCTAAGCGAAATAAGTCAATCAGAGAAAGACATGTATCATATGATCTCACTGACCTGAGGAATTCTTAATCTCAGGAAACAAACTGAGGGTTGCTAGAGTGGTGGGGGGGTGGGAGGGATGGGGTGACTGGGTGATAGACATTGGGGAGGTTATGTGCTATGGTGAGTGCTGTGAATTATGTAAGACTGTGGAATCACAGACCCGTACCTCTGAAACAAATAATACATTATATGTTAAAATAATAATAATAATAAAAAAAGATAGTAGGAAGGGAAAAATGAAGGGAGGGAAATCAGAGGGGGAGACGAACCATGAGAGACTGTGGACCTTGAGAAACAAACTGAGGGTTCTAGAGGGGAGAGGGGTGGGGGGATGGGTTAGCCTGGTGGTGGGTATTAAAGAGGGCACGTATTGAATGGAGCACTGGGTGTTATACGCAAACAATGAGTCATGGAACAATACATCAAAAACTAATAATGTAATGTATGGTGATTAACATAACATAAAAAAATTAAATTAAAAAAAGAAAATATATTTGGAATCAAATACATATGTCCATTCAATGTCTTCAGCACATTTCCATTTGTGTAAATAAGTGCACAATTTTTATTTCATATTTGAAATATCAACCACAACCATCTGAAAATTACAAAGAGCTTTAAGACTATATAGTGATTAGTTTTTCTCTTAAGAAAACTTAATGTAAACTTGTCCTTCATTTGATGGGTGGGAAGGAACAAATTATGTTTCTCTCTTTTGTTCCTGCCTCCTTTAATGTTCTTTCCTTCTTTTCATCTGTCTCTCTTTAACCAAATTTGTGAGCCAAAGTTGGCAAGCACACTCAGCAATTGTTAAGATGTCAATGTACATTTAACCCTCAAAGGAGATATCAAAAGGTTACACTAAATTTGTTACAATGACTTGATCCATATTTCTTTGGTTTAATTATCTAAACTCCAAATCAGAAAGTGTAAAGAAAGTAAAAGTATTTTTCAATTACTTTGGTAATGACTTTGCACTTGTTATCTCTCTCTCTCTGTCTCGAGTCTCTCTCTCTCATTCCAACCATACTCCATCTTTTTTTTTACCTTGAATATTCTTTCTCAAATATACTTCCATACATATTCTAATATACATATGTAGATATGAGCCTTTAGTGCATGAAGGTATCCCTTACAGCACTTAGTATTAATGAGATTTTTAATAAGTGCTTGTTCTACTATGAATGAATGTTGTCTTGGTATGATAATTGGCCTAGAATTCATTCTGAAAGTCTTTGTGCTGCCTAGGTTAATCCTTTCCTATTCACAAACTTCTTCAAAACATGATGAATAGCATCAAATACAAAATTTTGAGGTGCTGCACTTAAAATTGTAATCTGTATTTATTAAAGTCTTAGTGAAATTTCAAAACAAAACATACTAAGATTAATAGAATTACTACTATATTTCATAAAGGAATCTCAATGTATAACTATGCATTCCTCAACTTTGTAAGAGCAACAGAAGAATTACATAGAAATTCTATAAAACATCCTATTTTTCTTTTTAATATCAGCCAAATAATTCGTAATTTTGATATTTCTACTTGTTTTCCCAGCAAGGCTTTGAGAACACACATTTCACCTTTCTGATCTTAAGCTCTCAACAACATAGAAGCTCTCCAACCCTGTGACAATGTGCCAGAGAGAAGTCAAAATTATATTGTGTGCTCTATGCTTAAAACTGAAACCTGAAATTAATCAGACCTCTACTCAAATAAAATGAAACCTATCCAACCAAGAACACCTAAATAGTATAGCTACACAGTCATGGAAACATCAAAGACCTGAAAAAAGCTAATAGTTCTAGTGCTGACAGCATAATATCACACAATAACTATGAGAATACCAAGGTTCTAATGTCATTGAAGAAGCAGCTCTATGAATAGAGTTGAAATGGTCAAGTGACCAGCACTCTTTGAGGAGGTGTGGATAAATTACCTGAAGGGTACTGAAGTTGCTCCAGTTCTTACCTATATATTTCTTCTAGTTTTTCTTCCCAAATAGGGAATTAGAAACATGTATATAATACTCTCTACAATTTTATATTCAAAATATGGAAGAATCAAGAATTAGGCAAGTTACGGAAAGAAACCTAAGCAGGTGTATTTTAGCAAACAGAATACATTTGTTGCTGAGATACTGCTTGTAGAATCATAAAGGTTTTAAATTTTTGTACTGTTTATTAGTTATAACCCTGGTTTTTTTCTCTTTTATTAGTGGTTGCTGTAAGATTTACAATTTGCATCTTTATCTTCTCAGAGTATAACTTTAAAAAATATAAAACTTTGTGTAGAATATAAGAATCTCATGAAATTATACTTGCTACCATCCCTGCCCGCTCACCTCATCATTTGGGCTATGTTTTCATACCTTTCGCTTTACTTCCTATGTATTTTAGAAAGCCCACAATATGTTGTTACTATTATTATTTTTAAATCCATTTTATAAAGACATTTTAAAAACAAGAGAGTTTTTATATTTGCCTATACACATACCATTTCTGTCATTCTTCATTCATTTGTACAGAATTAATTTTTCATCCAGGATAATTTTCCTTCAGCCTGAAGAACTTCCTTTAACATTTCTTTCAGGGCTGGTCAGCTGGTGGCTGATTCTCTCAGTTCTTTTTTGAAAATGTCTTTATTTTACCTTCATTTTATTTAAAAGATTTTATTTATTTATTTGAGAGAGAAAGAGAATGCACAGACAAGGGAAAGGGCAGAGGGAGAGGGAGAAGCAGACCCCCACTGAGCAAGGAGCCTGATGCCGGGCTCGATCCGGGGATCATGACCTGAGCTGAAGGCAGACACTTAACTGACTGAGCCACCCAGGTGCCACGCACCTTCAGTTTTGAAGGATATTTTTGCTAGATATAGAATTCTAGGTTGAGAGGGTGTTTTGCTTATTTTTTTTTTAGTACTTTAAAGACGTCTTGTTGTCTTACTTCCATTATTTCTGACCAAAATTCAGCAATATTTCTTAACTTTATTTTTCTTTGATCTCTGTTTCAAAAATTTCTCTTTATAATTGATTTTCAGGAGTTTAGTTATTATACACATTGATGTGTTTGGCACAGTGATTATCTTGTTTGGTGTCTGTAGAGTTCTTTGGAACGACAGACTATATTTTTTCTTCAAAAAATAGGATCATGAGGAACTGAGGTATAAGCAATGGTGGGAAGTTCTTATGACCCCTATGGCTATAGAGATAGTGGAAAGAAGTATATTTCTAGAAGCAGAATCATAGTGGGGTTTCCTGGCAGGAGCAGCGCTCATTAAAGAAGGATAATTGGGAGATAAATAATTTGGTTCCTCCACACCTCCTACTCCTTACTCTGCCAGAGTACCTTCTATATGCTGAGCTTACCCAGAAGTCAGAGAACAAGAGAGCCTGAGGCAACGTTGAGCGCTACCACAAACAGCAGAATATGGGAAAGTTGGAAACAGAGCTGAGAGCATATTAGCAGGTGACCCTCATGGAAAGATTTTGTTCTGTCTTCCTCACTATGGAATTCATATCACTTAGAAGAAAACTTGGGCATGTAATTGATGAATGAATGAATGATTGAGTGAGTGGATAGATGAATGAATAAAAGATGTCTCTACTCATGTTTTATTATTGAGGAAATTGAAGCACGTGTAGCTTCACAATTTTCTCAAGTAGTTGGTGGAAGAACTAGGACTTAAAATTAGGTTCTCTGATTAATATTTCAACATAGCAACTGCCTCTGATTTCTGTAAATTGAATCACACTCTAAATTCATATGAGAACACTTTTTGTAAAGACACTCTGTATAGACTTTTTCTATAAAACTGAAAATCCTTCACTTAGGTAGATTTTTCCTAGATCCTTGTTAGATAGATTTTTAAAGTTTCAGTTTCTCTCCAAGCTTCCTGGATTATTTGTATTACTAGGAGGTTTTATATAACAATGCTATTTTAAAAGTATAGAGTACTCCAAAAGGGTAGCTGTTTTTCATCTTGGTAAAAAAAGTCAGCACAATGTGAAAGAAAGAACTTGGCTTTTGATATCAGGTAGGATTAAATTCTGATGCAGGATTTGCAACTTAATAGCTGTTGACCTTACACAAAACATTTAACTTCTCTGGCCCCTGGTCCCTTTTCTGTAAATTGAGGACAATAGTATCTCCTCTGGTCACAGAGGAAAATTCGATGATATCTATGCCATGCAAATACATGTGTTACCATTGCTTAGCTCTGAATCACCCTTTCTGCAGATCAGTATTTATTGCTCAGATAAAATCCAGTTGCATGGTTGCAATAGGTCAGAGTGGCTACAGACAGAAGTATGGGTTGGAAAGTAAGAGGTCGTGACGATGAAGACCTTCATTGTCAAATGAGAGCGAGCGGAAACAATAATGCTAATAGCAGGTAAAGGCACTGCAAAGAGTTGATAGGAGTCAGTAAGAAAGCACCTGAGATAAATTTATCCCTATCTTGTATTTCCCACATTAATGATCATTTTCATTGGTGAGGACAATCAAGTAATTTTTAACCAGAGACTGGCATCCCAGTACAAGACAACCACTGAGACACTTCCAATGTGTGTTCCTGGCACCTCTAAAGCTACATGTTTTTTTTAAACAGCTTTACTGAGATATAATTAAAGTGCTGCACCATTCACCCATTTCAATGCCCATTTCCATGGCTGGCTTTTAGTGGACACACAGAGTTGTGCATCCATAACCACAATCAATTTTAGAATATTTTCATTAGCCCAAAAAGAAATCCTATACAGCCCTTAGCCATGACTCTGTGCAACCCCTCATCCACTTTCTGTCTCTATAGGTTTGCCTATTCTGAGCATTTCACATAAATGGAATGGACAGCCCTGTAGTGTTTTGTGTCTGCCTCCTCTCACTTAGCGTAACTTATGTGAGGTGCCTCATGCCACAGCATCTACCAGTATTTCATTTCTTTTAATGGTCGAATTGGCTATATATTTTTTTACGCATTTCACCTCAGTGCTGCTTGAACTTCCACTGGATTTTCCTATTCTATCATCTGAATATTTAAGATGAAAAGAATCTTGAAGACCTTTAATTCAACCACCCTTTAATTTTGAAGAAAGGGAAGTCCAGATTCTTTGAGTGTCTACTGTTGCATGTTTACCTGTGTACAGGAGGACACGAGTCCAGCCTCTGGCCGTTACTCTACAAGGCTGGCTTCCTCTAGTATCTGCTCTAAAATGATAGTAACTCATTTTCAGATATCACCTCGTTTATGAAATGCTATTATATACATGAACTCATAGTCCAAACACAAAACCTGTTCTGGTAAATAGGTAAGAGAGCTAGAGAGTTGAAGCATACATTACTGATCAAAATCATCAGATAAAAATCGGACATATCCTGGGGTGCCTGGGTGGCTCAGTCAGTTAAGCATCTGACTTCGGCTCAGGTCATGGCCCCAGGGTCCTGGGATCTCTGCGGGGGCTCTCTGCTCAGAGGGGGACCTGCTTCTCCCTCTCCCTCTGCCTGCTCCCCCCAGCTTGTGCTCTCTCTTTCTGTCAAATGAATAAATAAAATCTTTCAAAAAAATTGGACATATCCTAAAAGGACTCCCCAAATAGCCTTTGGAAATGACAAATGTAAAATGCTGGCGTAGTCTCACTTACTAGTTAGTGAATTCCAAATACTGTGACTTTCTGTTCTTACAATGCACAAAAACAACAGATGGAGAAACCTAAGACCGTCTTGACGGCCATGAAGAAGCATGTCTATGTTGACAAAGTGGTTCTGCTTCAGGGCTGTTAGAACGTGGATGTTCTGAACTAAAACATGTCTTCTCCTTTTGCTCCCCAAGACATGTCATAAATTTTCTGGGACCTTTTGTAGCAAAGTGACCCAGAACATTACTGTATATTTATATGCAATTTCTGAAGTTTGAAATGCAGTAATTTGATATCAGTACTGATGGAATATAAGCTACAGAATCAAATGTTATTGATCCTGTTATTTAGTCCAAAATGAGTAACCCTAGTGTGAGTAATGGTGAAGGCCTTTCAAACCCAAACGTTAAAATCTTATTTCCTTCCTTAAACTTCTTTTCATGTTTTCTTCAATGCAGTATCTGCGTGACTTATTATGCCATCAATGAGTTGCTCTCTGACCTCATTAACATTCTTATCTCTCTGAAAGAAAACATGTTGTAAGAGATCTGTCTGGTTATTATCTCTGTCACCTAACATTTAAAGTTTGGCTATTTCTTCCAAACCCATCGTCCTTGACATATCTAAGGCTTACGCGCCTCAGCTACTTCCCCAAATGTGCTGGGTTCTAATGTTAGAGATCCGCTTTATCTGTTTTCTTTTTCACACTTCATGATTCTTCACACAGGAGATGACCCAAAGCAATAACTGTGTATAAAAAACAAAGCAAAAACAAAAAAACAAAAGGCTAAGCCATAAAATTCTAGAACCATAACAGTAGGATATACAACAGGATACAGTAGAGAAGAGGCCCTGGTTTATTCTACTGTTTTGATATGTATGAAATTGATTTTTGCCAAGAGGAAATTGTCAGATTATTATTTATTTGTGGAGTGTTTGGTATACTAATTATGGATTTGAAAATTAAATCATTTTTGCATTTTCAAATAATAGAGCAGCATGGAAATTGTGAAATGATAAAAAGCCATATACTAAGCAATTTTTAGGATATATCAGGAAAATAATATCTTCAGTAATAATTTATGATTGAAATAATATTACTTCTAAGTATATGTTTTATGAGCTCTTCATGTTTATAGTAATGATCCAGCAGCTCTGCTCTCTCTCCCAAATCCTTCCATTTCTACTCTAAATTAAAGGAAATAATGTAAAATTTTTTTTTCATAATGTGAAATCTTAAAGAGAATTTAAAACACCATTTGGTTTGAGAATTTACCTTTCTCATGGAGTACTTATAACTCAACCAGAATGTTTTGTTCCTTTTCGGCTTCCCATATAAGTGTGATTTAAGTCACCATGTGAGTAGGTTGTAGAGTGGTTTGCCCAGACATTGTTGCACCAAACACACACACCTCTACACATACATGCTTGTGTATATGTGTAAATGTGTGTGCATCGGTATCTGTATCCGTATCCGTATCTTCAACTTCTCTGCCATCTATTGCGCCGACAAAAACAGAGAAAACATCCAAGTTTCACCTCATTCTTCTATTTCTGGGGGGTTGGGGGTGGAGCCTGGGAGTTCTTACAACTGGGAGTTGTTTTCAATATGTGTTCTCTACTTTTTCCTGATTAATAAACCCTGGATTTCAGAAGGGCACGTGTCTACTCGGAATAAAGACTGTATCTGCTTTTTCCCCTTGACGTCAGTAGCAGTAATGTTTACAATTGCCAGAACCTGTGTTCTAAAAAAGGAATCTACTTCCTTTTTTCTTTTCTGCTAGCAGGCAGGCACATGCAGTGGGGGAGATGGAGAGGCTCCTTCATACTACGGCATGGACGCTGCATGTCTCAAGGAGCAAAGCAACAAGAGTTGAAGTTCCTGATGACGAGAGAGCTCCCATAGTCATGTTGGACCAACTACAGTTGTGGGTAAACAAATATTGCTCCTTCACATCTAGTTCTTCAAATTTGGAGTCTTTCATAAATGCTTTCGGGTTCATCTCCTCTTTCCTCCCTATGTCTTAATTCAAGTACACTTAATTATAAGATCTCAAAATTGCTCTTTCTACATCCAGTTCCTTCCTTCTGCTATTGTCTTCTATGTGTTGCCTCCAAAATAAACTATGTAAAGTACAAACCTGATCATACAAAATAGGTAACAGGGTCAGGATTGTAACTCACCCTTGTCTTGATACAGAGCTAGATATCTTAGAAACATGGAAGATAGCCAGTAAAAGAAAGAGTAGATCCACTTAAAAGAGGTATATATACTAAGATCCAATGGCACATTAGAGGTATGCACGGGAATGGAATAAGAACGGATACCGTCCCTGTGTCTAGGTTATGTTTCAGATGTTGCTGACATGTTTGTCCCTTGTATATTTGTACCTAGCATTATATCTGAGTTTTTTAGAAACTCAACACAACCTGGGTTTACTATGAATGACCAGCCACTAAGAAAGAATGTTAAGAGGGCGCCTGGGTGGCTCAGTCGTTAAGCGTCTGCCTTCGGCTCAGGTCATGGTCCCAGGGTCCTGGGATCGAGTCCCACATCGGGCTCCCTGCTTAGCGGGAAGCCTGCTTCTCCCTCTCCCACTCCCCCTGCTTGTGTTCCCTCTCTCGCTGTGTCTCTCTCTGTCAAATAAATAAATAAAAATCTTTAAAAAAAAAAAAAAGAAAGAATGTTAAGACATGACGGGGTGCCTGGGTGGCTCTGTCGGTTAAGTGTTCAACTCTTGATTTCGGCTCAAGTCATGATCCCGGAGTCATGGGACTGAGCCCCACTTCAGCCTCTACACTCAGCAGGGAGTCTGCTTGAAATTCTCCCTCGCTCTCTCCCTCCCCCCACTTGCACACATTCTCTAAAAAATAAATAAAATCTTAAAAAGAAAAAGAATATTAAGACATGAGAGTAAATAATATTTTCCAGCACCCAAAACACTTCCTGCATAAAGCCATCCCTGACTAACAGGCACCTCTGGAAAACATTCTCTTTCTATAGTTGCTCCATGATGAGCAATCACGTTTGCTCAGTTATTACCATGGTTTGTTCACATGTGCTGATCTTGTCTATTTTACCTACTCAAAAATTCTGTACTTCTCCATAACAACCCACAATATGGCAGTATATTAAAGAAAACACTAAATGAATATCCTTAATTAAACTGATTATCTTGTAATTGATGTGGAGTTATTTTTTTTTATGAAGATAAAATCCTTGATTAAAGATATTAAATAACTCAAGCCCAGTTCAGGGATAGGAATAGATAACAGGATTTTGATTCTTACATCTGTGCTTTTTCTACCAGATCCAAAAGGTAACTCTAAAATGAAAGAAATTATTTTACTAACTTGACTTGACTTTCAGCCTAGATCCCATAAGAATACTTTATAATCACAAGTGAGAAATCATCTTAGACTTTCCCTGAGTCTTACAACCAAAACTCAAGTGAAGCCAAATCAGATAAAGCAAAATGGTTGCCTTCAGAGTGAAGAGAGACAAAGTATTGCTTTTATATAAATGAAACACCATCTGCATTAAAACATACAATATGCAATAAGATAGTATTAAATTAGAAAAGCTGTGCACTTCAAAATGCTTAGTCTAGTTATAAATATGCTTTAAAACAGAATTTGACAATGAAGACATTTTCTTACCAAGTACATCTTTACAATCCATTGTCTGCAAATACTTTATTTCTTTAACTAGTTGGTGGCCTTTTATTCTAGAGGTGTGTAACGTTTAAGTCTTATCCACTTGCTTTTAATTTACCACAATGCTATGACTGCCTAGTACCTCTGAACTATGACAGTGGCGTCCTCTTTGAAAAGACCAAGCTACCATTAGAAATGGGTCATGAAGCAAAAGTCATTAACTTATTTTAAAAAGGCAGAACCCCTGGGTGGCTCAGTCGTTAAGCGTCTGCCTTCGGCTCAGGTCATGATCCCAGGGTCCTGGGATCGAGCCCCGCATCGGGCTCCCTGCTCAGCGGGAAGCCTGCTTCTCCCTCTCCCACTCCCCCTGCTTGTGTTCCCTCTCTCGTTGTGTCTCTCTCTGTCAAATAAATAAATAAAATCTTTAAAAAAAAAAAAAAAAAAGAAAATGTCATTAAAAAGGCAGAACCCAACAAAGCATTACTGACAAACTTCCTTCCCAGTGTCCATTTGTCTTTATTAAGTATAACATTTAATATCTACCTCCATGCATGAGATAGCCTCCTGAAGCATCTCCCCATGAAAAAATTAAAAACCATTAGATATTAAATTTACTTTCAGGTTTTTACTTTGAAAGAGAAACACAATTCGCTTATGCAATATTAAACAGAAAAATAAGTATTAATAATTCCCAGTAATAAATATAATGATTCTAAAGTTATTAGCTTGAAACATCCATGACTCTTAATAAAGAAAAATTCAATTAATAGAGGCAATGATGAAAAACAGGCAGATCAAGGTAGGGTCTTCTATTTTTACTTTGATGTTGGATGCAAAAAGACAACATGGGATAGATATTCGCATCTTCTCCATACACCAAATGAAAGGTTTATTAAAAATTAATACTAAAATAATAACAAAAATGATAAGGGATGATATTTCTATCTCTATGTAGGTAGACTTCCTGTATTAACCTTTCAAGACTCATTTTAGAATGAGCTTCTGGGGGTGCCTGGGTGGCTTAGATGGTTAAGCGTCTGCCTTTGGCTCAGGTCGTGGTGCCAGGGTCCTGGGATCGAGTCCCACATCGGGCTCCTGGCTCAGTGGGGAACCTGCTTCTTCCTCTCTCTCTCTGCCTCTCCCCCTGCTCATGCTCTCTCTCTCTCTCTGCATCTCTGTGTCTCAAATGAATAAATAAAATCTTAAAAAAAATAGAATGAGCTTCAGTCTTCAATATTCAAGTGGAAATTTCTTATAATAAGGAAGGATAATCTATGCTCTATAAATCCTCTTCTGGGAAGGAAACTGGGAGAGTCAATCTTTACATCTGTTTTCCTCTGTTCTATCCCAGAAAATAAAAAATCTTATGAATTTTCTCTCCTCAGGGATGTCAGTTACAGATGCCATTGCAAAATGAGGCCAGTGTCATTTCTGGTGAGAGCAATGTCCAGTCACACAAAACTGCTACTTTGGAACTTTCAGAACAGGTGGGAGAAGGGTAATATGAAGTAAAGGTCTGCACTTCTGTCCCACAGCTGACCCCAGGGAAGGAGGCCAAGTGCTGGCAGCTTTGGTTATCTAATAAAAAAAAAAAATGCTGTTTTTTCTTTTTTTTACTAAAATGGAGTCCCATAATCTCAGATATACTTATAAACAAAATAGTAAAAGTGCAAACATTCAAATATTTAGGAGTACATGCAAGACAATCTGTTTTCATATAATACTATTTTTAGTATTTTATTTATTTATTTATTTATTTATTTATTTATATATTTAATTATTTATACATAATTCTATCAGTTTTAAAAAACCTGAGTTTTTGCCTTTTATTCCTGCCATATTTTATTCTTGATTATAACCTATCTTTACTTCCTTTGTCCCTCCTCCCTTCTTCCCTCTCCCCCTTTCTTTTTTTGCTTATTTACTACTCTATCTTCAGTTTTTTCCATCTCTTTCTTTTTCTTTTTTCATTAGGACGGTAGCTGCCCTTGAACAACACAAGGGTTAGAGGTGCTTTCTCCCCACCCCCACCCCCATGCAGTCAAAAATCTGCATATAACTTTTGATTCCCCCCAAACTTAACTACTAATAGGCTACTGTTGACTGGACGCCTTACCGATAAAGTCGATTAACGCATATTTTGCATGTTCTATGTATTATATACTGTATTCTTACAATGAAGTAAGCTAGTGAAAAGAAAATGTTAAGAAACCGTAAGAAAGAGAAAACATGTTTACAACACTATACTGTATTTATGGGAAAAAAATCCACATATAAGTGGACCTGCAGTTCAAACCAATGTTGTTCAAGGGTCAAACACAGTCACGTTTTTATTTTATTATTATTATTTTTTTTTAGTGAGGGAGAGAGAAAGAGAGGCAGGGGAGGGGCAGTGGGAGAGGGAGAGAGAGAATCTTAAGCAGACTCCACACCTAGCACAGAGCCCGACACATGACCCTGAGATCATAACCTGAGCTGAAATCAAGAGTCAGATCTTTAACCCACTGAACCACCAGGGGCTCCCATAGTCACATATTTTTAAATTCTTACTTCCCAGTTACAATAGATATTAGATATTCTGTAGCAAATCAGCTCAGAGTCACTCCACAGATGGAACTCAGAGCTGCTGTACCGCATCCACCTGGTTCCTACCTAGGGCTGCCTTCTCCAGTCCAATGACTCTCATGTCAAGTGCAATCCTGCCCCTGCTGATGCTCCTGGGTCCTTATCTGGACTCATGTGTGTCTCCATTTCTTGTTGCTAAATTCTTTCTTGTCTCTGTGGTGTCTGACTCTTGATCTAGTTGCACTGCATTGGTGCCTCCTGTCTGTCAGCTCTGCGTGAATTGTATAAGAAAATGCCAAGTTTTCTTTGATTCAGATTTGCCTGGTGTATATTTTCCATCCGTCTTTTCTCAGTCTGAGTATTTTTCGTTTTTGTTTGTCTTTTCCAGACAAGATAATTCTTCATCCAATTATGGAGTCTTGGTCTTTTAATTAGCAAGTTTACTCCGTGTTTTAATGGGTGTAGTTACTACGAAATTAGATCTTATTTCTGCTATCTTAATCTGCATTTTCATTTTAAATGTAAATTGTAATTATTATTCAGTTAAGACTTCTTTCTGCCATCCTGTTGTTTTCATTCATTCTTCTCTTTCAATACCTTCTCCCCATCTTTCCTCCTTTCAATGGAATAGAATTTTCTCCTTCTGGGTTAAAAGTTACATATTCTATTTTTATTATTTTGATTGTTGTCTTTATCTTAAGACTCATATTTCTGTTTTTTTTATTCCTTATTGATTTCCTAAATATGTAAATATTGATATCTTCTTCCTAACACAAAAAAACTGGATGATTTCTAATATATTTTTGTCTTGCCTTTCAGTATTTTGTTATTATTACCTAAAATTTCAGTTTTAGATTGTTGTCAGTATATTTTTCCTTTTTTTTCACCCTTACTTTTATTTACCTAACATAAAAATAAGCTTAACCAAGATAATTCTTCATGCGTACTTTCCATTTCTCTTTCAGCATCTCATAGTTTTGTTCTTCAAAAGGTATTTTTTTTT
>NC_138370.1:14949273-14971347 GCF_054177405.1 Leptonychotes weddellii
GGTCATGGTGAATAATCTTTTTAATGTACTGTTGGATCCTATTGGCTAGTATTTTGGTGAGAATTTTTGCATCCATGTTCATCAGGGATATTGGTCTGTAATTCTCCTTTCTTCAAAAGGTATTTTTAAATGAGGGCCATTTTATGGTAAAAGTTCTGAGGCCTTTATGCATGAGAATATTTTTTGAGCCTTAATCTTTATATGTCAACCTCTCTAGTTATGATATTTTAAGTTCATGGTTCTTTTTTTGAGTACTTTAAAAATAATATTATATTCTCTTATTATTTTTAGTTTGCTATTGAGAAGTCTATTGCTAACCTGATTTTTGTTTCTTTGCAGATAATCTTTTTTTTAAAGAATTTTTTTTTAAGTAATCTCTACACCCCATGTGCAGCTCAAACTCACAACCCTGAGATCAAGAGTCACACATTCCACCAACTGAACAAGCCAGGCACCCTGCCAGTAATCTATTCTGCTGAAATCCTTCCCATTTCCCTTTGCTTTTGAATTCTTCATGCTCATAATATCTAGGTGGACTTTTTCCTTATTCTCCATTTGGCCCCTTATCAGCCCTACCAATTTAAAGTCTTTCAACTTGAGGGTAAATACTTAGTAGTGCAGTTGCTGGGTCATAGGGTAGCGTTATTTTTAACGTCTTGAGGAAACTCCATACTGTTTTCCAAAGTGGCTGTACCAGCTTGCATTACCACCAACAGTGTAGGAGGGTTCCCCTTTCTCCACATCGTTGCCAACATATGTTGTTTCCTGCTTTAATTTTTGCCATTCTGACTGGTGTAAAGTGGTATCTCATTGTGGTTTTGATTTGTATTTCCCTGATGGCTAGTGATGTTGAACATTTTTTCATGTGTCTGTTAGCTATTTGTATGTCTTCTTTGGAGAAGTGTCTGTTCATGTCTTCTGCCCATTTCTTGACTGGATTATTTGTTTTTTGGGTGTTGAGTTTGAAAAGTTCTTTACGGTTGTTGGATACTAGCCCTTTATCTGTAATGTCATTTGCAAATATCTTCTCCCATTCCATGGGTTGCCTCTTAGTTTTGTTGACTGTTTCCTTTGCTGTGCAGAAGATCTTTTTATCTTGATGAAGTCCCAAGAGTTCATTTTGCTTTTGTTTTCCTTGCCTTTAGGGACCTGTCTTAAGAAGTTGCTGTGGCTGATGTTGAAGAGGTTACTACCTATGTTCTCCTCTAGGATTTTGATGGATTCCTGTCAACTTTAATTTTGAAAAGTATCTATTAAGTCTTCACATGTTTTCTTTTGTCATCTCTCTCCTTTGGGGATTCATCCAAAATTCATTTATTCTCTACAGTTTTTAGCTTTTCTTTGTATTTTCTCTTTGTTCTTACCTATTGTTTTCCTTCAGAGAGTTTCTAATCTGATCTTTAAGCTCACTTATTTGTTCTTCCACTATATTCATCAAGCTATCCCATGTATTGTGTTCTCTATATCAGTTATTATATTTTCTTACCTAATATTTCCCCTACATTATATTTGTTGGTTTCTTGTTCTTGTTTCATATTGATAATAGCTTATTGTCTTAACTAGATTATCATTTTAAAAATTCTTGGTTTACCTGCTCTAATAATTCTCATTTATAGGATATATAGCATCTATTTCTTTGTATTTCTTTTATTTGAGTTGATAAATGCATGTAATGTGTAGAAAACTAAGACCCAGGCCATATTCTGTGCTAGTCTTTAAGAGTGAGATCAGAGAGCCTAGTATCACTGAACCACTAACATCAGTAACTATTTACCAGACAGTCCTTCAGATCAGGTTTATGCTTTAAACCTTGAGATGAAACTCCACAGGGAGAGGGTAGTCTCCCTATGATCTAGTCTGCCAAGCCTGAGGGTAGTAAGCAGGAAGTGAGAGGAGGGAATGTCTCAGGGACACTGTTAAGTTTACAAGTTTAAAAAAATTTATCCACCCCAGCAGAAGTTTTGATCTGCCTTGATATAACTCCCAGATACATTTGTAATAATGTGGGCTATTGTGCAAGGGAAAAAAAAAAAGAAATTTTTATTTTACTACTCATTTTTTTGTTCTCTTGCTAAAACTTCCAGCTATCCTCCATCCCAGGATTCTACTACCCACTTTCCCAACTCACATCACTTTGAGATTGTCTTCAGTTTTCCAGTGTGTTCCAAGTTTTCTTTCTTTCTTTCTTTCTTTCTTTCTTTCTTTCTTTCTTTCTTTCTTTCTTTCTTTCTTTCTTTCTTTCTTTCTTCCTTCCTTCCTTCCTTCCTTCCTTCCTTCCTTCTTCTCCCTTTTTCTTTCTTTCTTTCTTTGGTCTTTCAACTTTCTTTTTTCTTTTCTTTCTCACTCGTTTTTTCTTCTGATATCTTTTATTTCTCTGCATCTATAGTTCCTCCTGGATTGGTTTTGAGAAAGATACCAGACCCGCATACCTGCCGGACCCACAGCTGCTGGGCCCAGGAGAGGTTTTCAATCAGTTGGTTGGGATTGGGACGTAATTACAATCAGAATGCATTCAAACTATCAAATCCCTAGAATCCTTTTGATTTTAATATTTAGTGCAATAATTTTGGTCTAGAAATTAGATCACTAGAGCAAGTTTCATGGTTATATCAGGAAGCCAAATCATGGAACTTTTCTTGGTTTCCAGCATCTATTTTTGGTGAGTGCTAGCATGCGTCTTACTAGATGGCTCTTGTTGAAAGCAACTGCAGAGATTAAGGCATACAGAATACTAAGCTCTGGAACATACTATCTTTCAAATGCAAACTAAATATATATTGTCTCTGTCCAGAAATCCTAATTTAAGATCAAATAGTACCAGTACTTTTCTTCTTTGTTTTCCTAAACCACAAGATAAATAATCCATATAATAACTTTTGGTTTTGAGCCTTTCCTGTTCCCTACTTGTGTCTCTTGTTTTGTTTTCCACTACTTACAGTCTCTAACTATACCCTCCAGGCATAATCCCTAAATGGTTTCCCTAAACAGCTGATACTCTCCTTCACTTCCAGGTGCTTGCAGATTCACCCTCTATATGGAATACTCTGCTTTTTTCAATGTTACTTCATTTTTCTGCCTATCATCTGCTCATGCTGAAGAGACTCTGATGCTTTTTTATGTGGCCTCCTCTAGCAAGCATACCCTCATTGATTTTTCCCAGCTGGGCTTCAGTCAGGTTTCCCTGCATGTTACCATCATACTCTGTGTGATTTCCTAAAGTAGTTTTTGACTTTTCTTCCATAGGAATGTAGAGTCTTTGAAGTCAGGGGCTGCGTGTCTTGTACACTTTTACACCCATCCTTAGCCCCAAATAGTTATTGGGCAATTGCTGAAGGGTAGTAACCATTCTTTGGGTTTCACTGGAAGTCTGTTCTAAAACACAGTTGAATTTAATGACCAAGAGCTTGAGCTCTAGTGTCAAATCGGGGTTCAAATCGCTCCTCCATTACTTACTAGTTGAATAACTGTATGGCTATGTTATTTAATCTTAGTCAACTCTCTGAGTTTGCATTTTCTCAAAAGCAAAAGGAGGCTAAGTAGACTTAATATAACCAAATTGTAAGGATTAAAAGATAATTCATGTAAAGTGCTAAGCATTTTGGTCTGTAACACAGTAAGTTATCAGTAAAGATTAGCTATTATCATTTGATCCACTCAGGTTCCTTCCATGAAAAAAAAAGTAAAATGGATTAGATTAATCTTTGGTATTCTCAGAACTCTTTTCCCATCTTTTCAGCAACTTCTCTGTGTTTTCATGTGACTCTAGACACCTTTTGTCAGGGGAGAAAATAATCTGATAAAAGAGATTAAATTTGTCTAAAGGCATACCTGAGAATGACTTAAAAAAATTGTCTTTGTTAGTATAGTCAATGCTAATCCAAAGGAGAAAATCCCTAGTGCTGGAATTTCAAGCATCAATATCAAATAGGCTACTGGAAATAGTTTTGGGCAAGATGGCCTGTTGGGACTCACACTAGAAATTTTCCTATGTAAAGAATCTGCTTATGCATTTATTCATTTAGTTGAAAATGTGTACTGAATTCTTTCTGTATCAAATATCTTATTGAGGGGTGTAGAAATATAAAAAATTTATATTACTTATTCTTATCCCCAAACATGCTTATAATGTAGTAGAGCAGATAATAACACCTTGTACTGATATTGTTTTAACATACAGTATCTTGTTTACTTATAACACCTGTCTTGTGATGAAGGTTGCAAGTTTTATTCTCAATATGCATATTTGGAGAAATTATTGAGCTTACCTCAGGTCACACAGTTGGGAAGAGGCAAAGTCTGGACTCAGAAGTGGTTGTCCTGAATAGAATTTCTTTTTCTTTTTTCTTTTTATACCACAATGCCTCTACAACTAGAATCTAAATAAACTCTAAGTATCATAAATAACAAAGTAGTAAAGACATTTATATAAGAGCAAAATTAATTTTTGTAATTAATTAGCAATGGTTTCATGAACAAGAGGCATTTTTCAGTACATGGGAACTCTAAGGATGAACTGGATATTGATAGTAGAGGGGGTGGAAAGGACATTCCAGACTGGGACTTGACAGAGATGGGAAAGAACAGATTATATTTGGAAAGCCCAACGTCCTGACTGACTGAAATATAGGACATATGATGAAGTGATTTTGATAGGATTTAAAAGATAGATTGAAGCCAGATTACAGAGAATTGAAAGTGTGCACTTTTCTCCGTAAGCCAATAGCTCTCAGCCTTGGCTGAGTATCAGAATCAATTTTATAGCTTTTTTGAAATGCCCATGCCCTGGCAACCCTCCCAGAGATTCTATTCATTAGTTCTCAGGGGCAGAGACATCTACATATCTTAGAACTTGCCTATTGATTCTGCTCTATAGGCCCAGCAGAGATCAGTGACATGGGGATTGAAGAGGGGTCCATTCAACGTGCTGTCTGTGCATGGTGCTAGTCTTCAAACTGTTACCATCCTTGATGAGCACTGAGAGTGGGAGTGACAAAACTGTATAGCAATTCAATAGGTTTATTTTCTATCTGTTACAACATAGAACTTAAAAAGTGGTGCTGTACTTTGTCCTTTTTTTTATTCTTGTATAATTCACTTTATTCTATCTTATAAAGTTATTTTTTCTTGCAAATTGGAAATTAAAAACAAAACTGGCCTTCAACGCAGACAATTTAAGAAGTATTGCTCTGAGCCACGGTGTCCTCTGTGAATATGAAACAACATTTTGAAAGTGGTGTTTTCACATTAAATTGGCTCTGCCATATCGGATAGATGAAAGCGAGGGCAAGTAAGGCCAAGTGGTATGATGTGCTTGGACTCAGCTATGCCAGTGGTAACAGAAAGAAGCAGGAAAGGAATCAGAGAAATATACAAAGAAAAATTAGAAATTGTCAATATAATTTAAGATAAAACAAATGGTCAAATGTAAACTGTTTCTGATATTTCATGCTTGAGAGACAGAAAAATTAAGTGCTACTATTAAGAGATATGTGAATATCAGTAAGAAAATTTGGGGAGAGAAGTGCAGTGCGTGTGTGAGTGGGAGGGAGGATAACGATTTTGGTTGTAGAGCATGTTGAATTTAAACAAACTGACGGTTGCTGGAGGGGAGGGGTGTGGGAAGATGGGGTAAAGGGGAGAGTAGGTGTTGTAATGAGCACCTGGTATTATATAAGACTGATGAATCACAGACCTGTACCCCCGAAACAAATAATATATTACAGGTTAATTAGAAATAAAATAAAATAAAATAAATTGTTTGAAACAAATCAAATGAAAATGTACCCAAGCCAACTGAAAATATGGGACTGGAACTTCTTAGAGAGGTGGAAGTTGGGGATAATGATAATAATAATAATAATAATAATAATAATAATAATAAGGGTGGTATTCAATGTATCCAACAACCAGTGAAGCACAACTCCAAGAAGCCCGAAAGTACAGGGCCATACGCACATGGTACTTCCAGTGCCCACCAGGCTATGAGGCCATGTGTAAGGGGTGAGTGGACAGTGGGATCTCTGGGGGAGAGATACAGAGAAGAGAAAGAGTTTGCGGATAACCTCTTAGGAACCATCCATACCTTGCAGATTTCAAGTGAAGAAGAGAAAGGGGGATATTGAAAAGATAGGAATGTGATAAGAAATTGATTTTCTCATAAAGGCAGGAAGAGGAGAAATTTTAAGAGGGAAGAAAAAGATGATAAATTTTGCTGAATTCTACAGAGAAACTGAAGACAATAAGAAGCAAGAAAAAGCATTTGAATTTAGTGAACATGAATAAATAAAAAGCTCAAAGAAATCAGTTTTGGTATGATAGGAAAAAATTAAGATATAGAGCAACAAATAGTGATATTTGGAAAGAAAGTGGAGCCAGTGAATATAAATTCTTCTTTCATAAATATTACCAAAGGAATGAAGGGAAAAGACAGAATTACAGCTTAAGAGGAGAGAGGGAGAAAAAGGCAATATTTGACGAGGGAATGCTGAGAATTTTCTAGGATTGTTGAAACACACCAACTCATAGATACTAGAAGCACAAGAAATTACAATCTAAAAAATCCACATTTTACTGAAACTGTAGAATATCAAATACATTGAACTCTTAAAAGCAGCCAGAGATAAAAGACAGATCACATGTAAATGCTGCATAAACTGAAAATATATTTCTCAGTAGAAACAATAGGAGCTGGAAAATAATGAATCATATTCTCGGATTACTAAAACTCAGAAATCCATAGCCAGCAAAAACCCTTGAATGGGAATGAAGGTAAAATAAAGACTTTCAGATAAACAGAGTTGAGACAGCTTGCCACTAAAGAAAATTTTCCTGGTAGAAGGAAAATTATCCCAATTGGAAAGCTGTAGTTACAGAAAGGACTCAAAAACAACACTAGACTGGTAAATATGTAGAAAAATTAAATAAACACTAACTATATAAAACTATAATTATGTCAGGTGGAGTTTAAAATATAGAGAAAGCAATTAAAGCACATGATAGCAGCACATAAGTGCTGAGGGGGAAAGGTAGTTGAAGTGTTTTACAGTCCTTGCAAAAAAAAAGAAAGAAAGGAAAAAACCAAACAACAGACTGTGGAGGGACCAAAGCCTCTCGATGTTCTAGAAAGGCCAGCATTACCATGGTGGAGTCAAGGTGTAGGTAAAGCCAGTTGAAAACGAACACCTGGAAGAAGGAAATGTCAATGTCACCTTGAAAGTGAACAGAGGAACTATCGTTATTAAAAGAAGAAACAAGTCCTGAGGAAGATGAATGCCATTGATCTAGCTTGGTCAAAGCACTTTCTATCTATTATCTTAAATTATTTAGTTCTGCCTTCTATAAAGAATTTATTATTACCTCCATTTCACCTCACTATGTGAGGTGAGCTAACTTATCGTGAAGAAGAGTAAATTTGCAAAGTAGGGATTGGTATGCCCCAATGCACCATCATCCCCCTCTAGAAAGAAGGCTGTTTGGGGATGAGGGAAGAGATCCGTGTTCACCATTCTTTGGGTATCAAGAGGCTCGGGCTTGCAGGGTGGGTTATCCCTGTTTCTTCTGGGCCCCAAGAAAATGAAAGCCAAATGTGTGAGGACAGAACACTTCTGAGGCTTTGATAAGTTTTGAGAAAGCCCCATTCTCTGGAATCCATTGATCATCTTGATGAATCATTTTTCCTCCCAGACAAAAATCCACGTCTATCAATTGCTCTTTTGTAGACTTCATTGCCCCAAATTTCCTCCCTCATTTGATTTCAAAAGTGGCCACAATCTTACCTACTTCCTTCTTTGTTGTTTTTTCTTAGAAACTAAGTATCTCTGTTTTTTTTTTTTAACCTTATAGTCACTTGCTTCATGTTTATCCTACTTTCCCCTCCCTCTTTGTCTTCTTTCTCCAAGCAAATAAGACTTTGCTGCTGTTTACAAAAATTGCTATTTAACTAAAAGTCTAGGGTATTATTCTACCACATCTACAAGTTCTCAGGAATTTACTAGAAATATGCCAACTATTAAATGACACTTTATTTCTTGGCACAAGTAGGGGCTCCTACTCAAGCTCAGTCTGGCAGACAGAGGCAGGATTTTTAAATGACCACTCTCTCTGATGGATGCAGCTCAGCCAATATACCAGGAATATGATCATCCAAATTAAAGTCCATGTCTTATTATAATAGCAGTCCATCAATGACGATCCTCCACAGTGTTCTTTCATAAGAAAGAAAAAAAAAGTAAAAATTATATGTTCATTAGAAGAGGTAAGACATGGAGATATAGCTAGAAAAAATATTTTCAGAGTGTATGTTTTAGGAAATATGGTTAATTACCCAGTGTTTTAATTACTGTGAGGTTGGACCTTCAAACCAAAACTCACAATCTAATTAAGAAAGTCCATCATATAGACAGAGCATAAAGCAACATGCTATTAACATTTCCTAAAAATGAAACCGATGCAAGAACATTTTGATTTACTCTAATTATACTGTTAATCCTGTACCTCATGCCTTCACATTAAAAAAAAAAAAAAAAAAGTCCTTTAAAGGTCTTCCTCCAGATTGCAGTAGGCTTATATTTCTCTCACTGTAGCTGCTCGTAAGGTACATAAAAGGGAGAATAACAAAGAATTCTCAATCCATGGATATTATAAAGTATAGATGACAGAAACCTGGCCCTGATCGTTCCCACAAGAAGAGTTTGCAGCAATCATACTACAAAGAGTTTTTATGATAGCGCTTTGATCAATCTGCTTCATTCACCTGCATGTACTTTAAAGAAATGTCTTAGAGCGAAGAGCCAATATTCCTGAATTCCTAAATATAAGCTTGCTCTTGGCACCTGATATTGAGCCTTACTACAGTGCTATGAGCTCATGAACCCTTCAGGCAGCATTTCTTTCTAAGCAAGGTGGTGTGTACTTTCCCTAACAGTATATACTATAGTATGTAAGTGACCATTTGGAAAGTTAATGAATTGCACGTCACCCCTGGTGTTCAAAGTTTCGAAAAGCAAAGATATTTTCCAAACCCTGAAGATTCAAAATGAATAAAGTGGAAGAGAACTTGAGGGATGACCTAATTGGTTCATTTTTACGAATGGGGAATCTAACACCCAGGGAGGTAAATGATTTCGCCTATTCCTATAACAAAATTTCTACACAGATGGGAACCAAATCAGCTCTATTGACCTCTAAATGTTTGGAGTCAGAAAGATCTGGTTTTATTTTCTTTTTAAGGTTTATTCATTTATTTATTTGAGAGAGAGCACACATGTGTGAACCACAGGGGGCTGGCGGAGGAAGAGGGGAAGAGGGCGGGCAAGTAGCAAAGCAGACTCCCTGCTGAGCACAGAGCCCAACACTGCTTGAGTGGTACTCCGGACCCTGAGATCATGAACTGAGCAGAAATCAAGAGTCAGACACTTAACCGACTGGGCCACCCAGGTGCCCCAGGAAGATCTGGTTTTAAAACTGACTTTTGCATTTAACATGTGGACATGAGCAAGTTATTTCCTTAACTCTTGGTTTCTTCATCTTTAAAATGGAAAGAGTAAAGGCACACCCATCAGATGTAATGATTTGTAATGTTCTTCCTTCTAATGTACTCTAAGATGGTTATGAAGGAGCAAAATGTGAGGTAAAAATTTGTCAGATACTTGATCAAGAAGCAAACTAGAGGAGAACTTTCATATACTCAAAATCATAAAGTTGACATCTTATCTGAAGTACTCAAGTTGACTTTCCATATAAGCTGTAGAGCTGGGGCTTCATATTGCACTTCACTTTTTTCAGTGAAATAAGAAGAAAACTTACATTCCCAAATACAAATTTACTGTCAGTTCATGAGGTGAAATAGGATAAGTAATTTCTTTGGACATTAACCAAGAACTATAGTAAGTAAGTAAAGAGAAGTTTGGGTGCTAAGTTAGAAAAACTAACCACAGTTAAGGTGTCTGACACCTTAAGGAATATGTATAAGGCATTGTAACATCATAACTTAATTAGATATGCTGTGTATTGCATAGCCTGAAAAAAAGACCATAGAAAAGATAATAAAAATAGGAATTTAATAATAGGACCCAGTATAAATATCTAATTGATTATTAATTCATGTATTAATTTTGAATATGCATCAATTGAGTCCCTTCTTTATGCCATAATTGTGCAAGTTTAGGGAATATAAAAATGAATAAAATATAATCCCAGCCATTAAAGAATAAATGACTCTAGAATGATAAAGTAAAATCTTGTAGCACTGAGATATTTTCCTGGTGAGCCTTTCCTGCTCTAGAGTCCTCCTGCCAATATTGCAATGCCATTGTCAAAGTTTATACAAAATCAGAACATATTTAAAAAAGAAAATAAATACTCATATTTCACACCCACACTCCAACAAATAAATACCATTTCTCTAGTAAGCATGGGGGTTTTCAGATGTCTTGAGTTAATAGTCTTTCACAATAAATTGTTTACAAAAAAAACTCATTAACTTACACAAATTTCTTTTGTAAATAAAATAAAATATTATTTCAAAGAGTCTCAATTTTGATACACGTATTTTACATAATTATACTCACAGGGTACATGCAATTTTGTGGCACTTGTTATACACCTAGTTCTTTATTCTAAATTTGTCTCCCAGTGATAAATTACTGTTCTTTTTTAAGGCTGCACTATATTCAATTTAAGTAATTATTTACTTAATATCTCCTTATTATTGATTATTTAGAATTCTTCTGCTTTGTCATTATAATAAATAATGTAATTGGTACAAAGTTTTAAAATGAGAGTATTTTGGCCTTAATTTCACTGAGGTCCCCAAATAGTAGATATCATACTCCAAAATGAAGTGCAAGAAACCACGAAAGACTTGTAAACAAAGGGTCCAAAGGGTTTGGAAGATTAGGGGAAGAGAAACGGATTTTTGGAAGTGGAAAGTGCTGTCATGAGCTATGACATCTCCCTGCACCCCATGGATAAAGGTGAGGGTGTTTTCTCCTCACCTCAAGCCAAGGAAAGGGATCAAAGAGCTTGCTATGAGGTCCCTGGAATTTGGGATCCAGTAGCCTGATCTGACCCAGACATGAACAATCGAAAATACAAGAGACTACGGCTGGCAAGGAGAGGTTCCTGCATTGTTGGGCAAAGGATATATGAGAATTATCTTAAGTAGCCTCTAGAGAATGTCAAAAAGAGAAAGACTGCTGGATGCTTCAAAGGTTAGGAAAATAATCAGCGATCTGTCATTAAAGATACTTCACCAATATCAAGTAAGAGACCCTTAGAAGTAAGAGAGTCTTCCAAAAAGCCACGTGAACACTCACTGAGAGATGTGTCAGTTGAAATGCCTGCCGAGCCCAAGGAGGGTCTATGTCTTCTCATAACAGTATTGGTCAAGGAAGACATTTTGTGCCCCCTTTCCAATGAAAGATGGTGTGTGAAGGACAGGAGAGGAAAACTAGATGTGAAAAAGAAGGAAAGGAAGACAAAATCTGGCATGCCCCACTTTCCATACCAGGATTGAGATTGGGGAGAAGAGAAATAATAATTTTGAATAAATATGGAGTTGTGATTACTATACTAAACTAATTTCTAAAATAAAATGTTAGAAATTTTTAAGACATAATTTTGAAATTATTTTTATTTGTTTTTGTAAAGTCAGTAGGACTTCATTATCTAAAAATGGCTGGGAGAATCAAGGGACCTGAGCTAATTACCATCCAAGAAGATGGCAAGAATTAGTCTCACAGAACAATTTCAATAATTTGATATCTGATTATATCCCATGAGTCTTGCTTCTCCAATATAGCAGTTAGACTATAATAAAAAATTGTTTTGCAATTAAATTTTGCATTCTTTTAGTATGTCTTCTTTGGATAAATTCTCACAAATAAGAATGCTGAGGATTTCTCGTAGGTGCTGTAATTTGCTTAAACAAACCCCATTTGTGACTGTTCTGGGTTTTTTATTTATTTTTATAATCATGATCAGTGACATTGAAATAGAAGTAGTTTTATATAATAGCTATTTCCTACTTTTGAATTATATAATTAAAATTATACCAATAATGAGGTTTATGGGCCAGTGGCTGTGCATTATTTTTGCTCTTGATATGTACTGCTAAACTGCTTTCTAAAGAGATTTCACAACCTTTAGTACTCTCAGTGGCCTATGAGCATGTCTTTTACTAGAATTAGATGTTACTACTTTAAATGCAAGATTAAGATTAAATGCAAGATTAATAGATATAAAATAATACCTATCTTTTAAAGTTGAATCTTTTTAATTACCACAAAATATTCTCCCATACATTTACCATTTATAATTTCTCCTCTGTGCAATGGTTTATGGCTTTGCCAATTCACGCCAATGGCATTTTCGGACGACAGGATACTCATGTGTTACACCAGCCCCTCTAGTTGCATTTCTGTCATCAGGAAGGAAAGGGTATTGTAGGGGGTAAGACAGTCATAAATATTTATAGAAATGCCACTGCCCTATTCCCCAGGGCACTAGCACTTCATGCTCAGTGAAAGACAACAGAATTTTTAGAAAGAACTTCTTCTCTTCTTGGGAAAAAAAAATAATTTCTTTTCTTTTGTAAAATATGTAATACTTATAGGCATGATTTAGATCAAAGATGGAAAAAGAAAAGGGAATTCTTCATTTTGCCTGGAAAGTGCTTCTGATACATTTTATCAATCTTAGAATTCTTGACTTCTTTTCAGAGAGGGTTGATGTAGGACACTGAACTAAAGTAAAACTAAGGTAAAAATTTATTATGAAAGAATATTAACTAAAACAGAACAAGAAAACTCTTTTAGAGCTGTTAGAAATTCTGCTTTCTTAAGGATAGTCTTGGTTTTGATTATTATTTTTTTTTTTTAAAGATTTTTATTTATTTATTTGACAGAGAGAGAGACAGCGAGAGAGGGAACACAAGCAAGGGGAGTGTGAGAGGGAGAAGCAGGCTTCCCGCGGAGCGAGGAGCCCGATGCAGGGCTCGTTCCCAGGACCCTGGGATCATGACCTGAGCCGAAGGCAGATGCTTAACGACTGAGCCACCCAGGCGCCCCTTGGTTTTGATTATTAAACATAACTTTGCACTTTTCTAAAAGTGAAGATATGTTTTTCATCTAAACAAGAGGCACTTTTATGGAAACATTTAAATATTGAAACATTGCAAATATTAGAACACAATTCTCACAGAAAAATGCAAAAATTGCAGAGAAAACAGATAATGATAGCCACACACACATAAACACACAAAATGGTTAGAAAGATATTTCACGGTAACAAACAACATAAATATTTAGTTGTAACAATCATAAAGAAGAACTATATTATCAAAATCAGTGATATTTACCAAACATTTAAGTCTTAGTTAATAATACATTTCTACTCAAATGAGCTTTGCAATTATATCTATATGACAGTTGCCAAATTGGCCTGGAAGGGAATTTGGCTGATATGATTTACAAGAGTTCATCCATTTAGTTTAAGCAAATAGGAAGGACTAGAAATATAGACTCAGGACATATCTGATTGCAAAGAGCAATTCACACTGATCAGTATTTTCTTCTACTCAGACCTGCACGGTTTTGTAACTTTGGGCTAGGATATAATCATAGAGGCTTTGACTTCAACTGGCATGGGGTTTGGGGTGTAAGATGTCAGTCCTCTTACAGTGGAATCTGCCACTTTCCTCATGGGCATCAGAGGAAGGTCAGAAAGAAGAGAAAAACACAGTTTCCTCTCCTTGGTCTCCTTTGGTTCCTAAGAGCTTCCCTCTTTTCTCTAGTATTCCTGATGCTCGTTCTACCCTTCTACCTAATTTCTTTGAACTTCATTTCATACTCTGACCTGGCATACTCATTATAAGTCTTAGAAATAAGAATTCTAGAGAATTATTTGATAAAATCCACCCTCTTCAATCTTTCTGCACTATTGGTAGGATTGTAAATCCAGCCACCATGGAAAACAGTATGGAGCTTCCTCAAAAGCATTAAAAATATAATTACCATATGAACCAGAAATTCCACTTCTGAGTATATATCCAAAGAAAACAAAATCACTATCTCAAAAAGATACTTTCACCCCCATCTGTGTGTATGTGTGTGTGTGTGTGCGTGTGTATTTCTCAGCAATAAAAAAATAAAGAAACCCTGTCATTTGTGACAACATGGATAGACACTGAGAGCATTATGCTAAGTGAAATAAGTCAGAGAAAGACAAATGTATGATCTCACTTATGTAAAAATCTTTTAAAAACTCACAAAACACAGATACAGAGAACGGACTGGTGATTGCCAGAGGGATGGTAAGGGTCAAGGAAATGGGTGAAAGTGGTCAAAAGGTATAAACTTTTTTTTTTTAAAGATTTTATTTATTTATTTGACAGAGAGAGAGATAGCGAGAGCAGGAACACAAGCAGGGGGAGTGGGAGAGGGAGAAGCAGGCTTCCCGCGGAGCGGGGAGCCTGATGCGGGGCTCGATCCCAGGACCCTGGGATCATGACCTGAGCCGAAGGCAGACGCTTAACGACTGAGCCACCCAGGTGCCCCATAAACTTTTAATTATAAGATAAATAAATTCTGGGGACGTAATGTACAATACGGTACCTACAGTTAACAATATTGTTGTGTATTTGAAATTTGTTGAGAGTAGATCTTAAAAGTTCTCATGGCAAGAAAAAATATTGTAACTGTGAGGTGATAGATGTTAACTAAACTTATTTTGGTAATTGTTTTGCAATATATTCATATATTAAATCATTATGTTATACACCTTAAACTAATACAATGTTATATGTCAATTATATCTCAATAAAACTGGGAGGAAAAATCCACTCTCCTTCCTTAATGCAAACAAACAAACTGGCAAACCAGCAAACAAATTTAGCAAACAAAAACAGGGGACAACTTCTTGACAAAGGGTAGATACAGTAATATTTAATCTGCATCATAGTTAGCTAGAGACATTAGAAACATTCTTAATAATATCCCAAAAACAAGATATAAATACTTACTATTATTAGTACCACTATTCAACACTGTACAGGAAGTCTTGCCAAATAAAATACAAGACAAATACATTTGTGAGAGAATCATTGGAAACAAAGAAAAAAAAATCTACCTAGAAAAGTCAAGAAAATTGACTGACAAAATCAGTGATTTTGGCCAGCTCACCACACAAAATAAAAGCAGACAAAAATTAATAACAATAACAATAGCAATAGCCAATTTGAAAATATCAGTAAAAATACCCAATCACACTAGCAACACACATATTTAATTAGTTAGGAATAAACCTAATGAGAATAATGTGAGTCCTGTTTAAAGAAAACCATAAAATTGTATTTAAGACCATAAAGGAAGATGTATATACTCTGATCCAACAATTCCATTTCTTAGGGTCTGTCCTAGATAATACTCTAATCTTGCAAAAAGATATTGCTTATAATTGGGGAGGTAGAGAAACCTCTAAATGCCCATAAATATAGCTGAATGAATAATGGTTCATGGTCCAATTCAACTGTTGAATAAAAGAACAAGGTGTATCTATACACACTGCCAAAGAAATTTCAAAGTCAAACCATTAAATTTAAAAATAAATTGAGGGCACCTGGGTGGCTCAGTTGGTTAAGCGACTGCCTTCGGCTCAGGTCATGATCCTGGAGTCCCAGGATCGAGTCCCGCATCAGGCTCCCTGCTCGGCAGGGAGTCTGCTTCTCCCTCTGACCCTCCTCCCTCTCATGTTCTCTGTCTCTCATTTTCTCTCTCTCAAATAAATAAATAAAATCTTTAAAAAATAAATAAATAAATAAATAAATAAATAAATAAATAAATTGAAGAACAATACATAAAAATTGATCCCACATATTTTAAAGCCCACAATACTGAACAGTATGATACATAATTTATATATACACATATAATATATAAAGTATATTTATAGGACATGTGTAAAACTATATATACATTCATGTATGTATAAAACACATGAAAACAGTTAATTCTGGGGGACAAGCATGTAGATGTGGTTGTAGGAAAAGAATTTTATTGAGGTTGATTTTTATTTTATGTATATTAACTGAATAATTCACAATGAGAATGCATTCACTTCTTGATTGTGAAATTTTGGAATTTAATAAAAATAATGAGACCTGGCATATAGAAAGCACTCAATAAATGCTTGTTGTAGATATGAATATAACCATCTTAAAACTGTACTAGTCTCTTGCTCTCAAGGCCCCAAGAGCCCATTTTTCTGACCACCAGACTGCCACTCACAGCTCTAAACACATTTTTCAAACCAGTTTTGTATCACTAAAGCAAAATGGAAGCTTGCATAGTTTCCAAGTGACCAGGAACAGCTGTCTAGATGGATTTAAGATGAGAGAAAAGCCTCAGTCCTCCTCTCTCCTTCAGGAGACCTGGCCCAACTAACAGAGCTTGGTACTTGCAGAGAGAAGCACACTTGGAGATATAAAGAGCAAGAAGAGAATTCACATTTTAAAGGTTGTGTCTTTTTCTATCTTATTTACTTACACTTTATCTTCATTTGAAAAAATGAATCTTGTTAATATGTTCTATCTGTGTAGCTGACAGAAATGCAATATATTTGAGAAAGGCAAAAATAAATTGTCATAGTGTTTTAATTTTGATTGTTAAAAATACGATACAGCTAATGCTGATTTGAAACCTCAGAAAACAGATTCTGCAAAATTCAAATTATATTCAGATAAAATGTTACATTTTTCTATGACAAGTTCATATCACAGAAGCATCAGTAACTTTGGGTCTGCCCTTCGGTTCACTTCACTGAAATCTCAGTCTCGGTCTGTCCTTCAGTAATAGAGGTAAGGTCAACAGTTTGGTCTATTATACTTAATGTAATGGTTGTATCCAATTTATCCCTTTCTCATCCAATGCTAATTTTTATTAATGTAAGTTATGTGGAATAGATGGAGTCAGGCCATTCCTGAACTCCCTTGACTGTAGTTATGAAATATGCTCAACTTCGTAATGATGGAAAGTCATATCTGGAAATTCTGAGGGTGTCTTCAACTTGGAAGTTAACTTCTTTGAGTAAATTAGGATTGTCCTTGGCAAATGGTGAAGGACCTCACTAAATGAAATGCATAATTAGATTTACACTGACATAAATGTATTTCTTTATGCCTCAATTTATTCAATTGTAAAATGAGATGGATTAGATGATCTAATCCTTTCTTCCAGTTACAAAAAAAACCCCCAAAAAACCTCTAAATCTAAATATGAGATTTCCTTATAATCATTCCATACAAAATTATACCTATTGTGAATAAATGTTAAAGAAGTAAATAGAATATAGGTATATCTTTGATGAAATTCTGGAACAGATTATCAAAGATGTGGTTCATTACTACTTGAAAAAGAAAAGTAAAATAATAATGATGATGACAATAATGATTTAACAAGGATTGCATACGAAATTTTATCAAACAATAGTTTCCTTTTGAAGCAGGGTAACTGGACTAATCCATGAAGAAATAGCTGGAATTATTACCTGCCTTCAGGTTGTTATCAAAATGAAGGCAGGTAATAATTCCAGCTATTTTTTAAAAAGAAAAAAAAAGATACCTGAAGATTTTTAATATGAAAATTGAAAAATGCAGACATTGAGGTCTTCTTGGGGCTGTGAGACAAGAAGATTGATTGTTGGTTCCTTACCAAGTTGAAGTTCATTACCATTTTCAAGGGTTATTTATTGTTTCATTATCTGTTTTCTTTTGAAGTTCTTGCCCATGGTCCTGACCAAGTTCACATTTTTATAAATCAGTACCTTGTAAATATAGAGAGTATCAAATTTATAAATCATTTAAATCAAGGAAGCATGACTGACAGTATGTACATCCAGTGACAAAAACATGATTCCAAAAACTTAATGGCCTAAAATGATGAGATTAAAACAATGAGATGAAATGTAGAAAAGATAAAAATCTTGCCTAGCAGCAAAAAGAAAAAAAATTCTAGCTGATCAATAGTCCTTAGGAATTAGACATAGTTCTACATTTTATATGTAGAAAACAATCTCAATATGAGTCAGTAGTGTGATTGGCTGCCCTTCCTTCTCTTGCAAAATGACTGCAATTTAAATTCAGATACTAGTGTTGTAAACCTAAGTATAGAGAGGCACTTGTTTGGTTAGTCTACATTGGAAATCTTTGTTTAGTTCTGGTTACCATATTTAAAAGATAATGGTTACCTTTTTAGTTCTGGGTACCAAATTTAAAAGCATATTAGAAACACTTTTAGACAAAAGGTAATTTTAAATATAGTAACTCTATTGGGAACTGTGTCACATGAAAGAATTAAGGATGGTTTTAACTCAGAAACATGCACTTGTGTTTGCGTGCATGTTTTTTGGAGAGGAAGTAAAGGGAGCCATGACTATGTCAATATTTATAGGACTCTAAGAAAACAAACCTGTTTTATATTTACTTCTTTTTCTCCTTTCTTTTAAATAGAAACACTTACCAAAGAAATAAAGAAATATTAGGATTATTTTTCACATCCATCATTTTTATAATCAGGAAGAGAGAAGGGGCAAGAAAAGATATATAAGCTTAATCAAATCAAAACAAAACATTCTAATAGTGTTCATGTTTCCTCAGGTTTATTCATCTTTATGTATTCAGTGTCAAGTATATTGACAGGGAAATGGTAGATATGCAGTTAAATGAATCAATAATGAAAGAATGGATACATAATTATGGAGTGAATGACTCGTGAGTTCTAGTCACTAGAAATGTCCCAAGCAAAGCTGGGTAACTATTTATCAGGGATCTCTTAGAAAGGACTCCTAAAAAAAAAAAATGGATGGGCCTAGATGACCTTTAAGATGCCTTTTACATGTAAAATCATTTAAGAGATCAAATAAGTAATTATTCTCTACAGTTCTGAATATGACCACAGTTTAAGCATTAGAATTTGCTCAAAGAAGCTCGGAAACAAACTCTTATCTATCAAGGGGAGAGTGAGATAAAAATTAAAAAAAGTTAAGATTTCTGCTAAGTAAAAGCTTGGTAAAGTCTTTCAGTATATGTAAGTAGATTATGTTGATTTAATTTTATCTGCAAAATTAGAATGCCGTTCAGAAAGCAAATAAAGTATTTAATTTGAATGGCAATGTACTATTCCACTTTTGTCATGAACTACTGAATCCCTTCTACATTTTTGGCAATATACATAGCAATTAAATTATAATATTTTAAAAGTAATATATCTGTATTTCATTTGGCATCTTAACTTACCATGTAGTTGTTTAAGTTTTTTCATTACAAACATTTTAATGCTATAACTCAAATATTATATGCTATTAGTTTTATTTTTTTAATAAAGAGAATTTTCTGTTCAAGTATTTAAAATAAACAAAACATATTACAGACATTGTTAGCTAAACAAGGGAAATATAACTTAGATAACCAGAGGTTTTAACCATATCCTGTGGGATATTGAAAGGATTTATTTTTTTTAAGTACATTTTTGAGACGTTGCATGGGTTTGGATATACAAAGGATAATAACTTTAATTTATATCAATAACAAAAATCAGTAATCTGAGGAGCTTTAGAAGAGAATAATTATGTAAAAAAAGACTGACATGACACACATATAGTTTAATGGTGTTTGTTTTTTGCTGGTGGGACTATGGGTGATTTTTTTCCCCATTCTTTCTAGATTTCTACAATGAGCCTCAACTATTTTAACAAAGGTAAAAATGGTTTATTTTACTTTTTTTTAAAGAAAAAGTAAATAGTCTTTTAAGCAATAGTCTATTTAAAAAGCAAAATATTGATTTTATGCTCCCTACAAAATTATTATTTAGCTTGAATCTCTTTTGTGAAACCGATAAAAAGTTCTCCAATTACACATCTTAAGGAGACCTGGGTAGGGCGAAACTCAGCATCACTAGGAAATTAATAATCTCACTAACCTGAATTCTCTAAATTAGCAAAATCACTTTTTTAAGCAGTAAAATTGTTGGAATGAAATGAATTTATAAATTTTTTTTCATAAATCATTTTAAGCTCCCTTCTTGCTCTCTTGATGTGATCAATGTCTTTCAAATTCCTCTTAATGACTCAGACAACCTTGTGACTATCAGTAACTCTGCACTGGGGTACTCGGTGCCTGCTACGGGGGAGGGGGGCATTAACTATCAAGGCTTTGTTTTTTTAGTTATAGTGTTTATTCTTTACAGAGTTTCTGTATTAGATATGATGACTTCCTAGATATTATTACTTCTTAATAAATATTACTACTGTTACCATATCTTTCTCTAGCCTTCTCCTTTTTTTCCCTCAGCTTCCCCTAGTTTATGGTTTCTAATATTCTATGGTGTGAAAAATAAGTTAATAATGCTTATGGTTGTGTTTAATAATAATATCATTAATGTAGTCACCAATAAATATCTTGCAGAGCCAGGCACACTTGAGGGTCATTAACCAGCTGTGAATAGAATCAGGCTAGACTTCAGAAAGTCTGAGTGGTCAGAGGGAAGTACAGACAGGGTGGTGTAGTAGAAGATGACCAGAGCTGAAATAAGGCCCACGTTATGTGGTGCATTGTAGGCCATGTAAGGATTTTGGTTTTAACTCTGAGTGGGGAGCCATTGAACGGTCTTAGACCAGGAAGTGATATGTCTGATGTAAGTTTTTAAATACTACTGTGATTTTTCTATAGTAAATATATTTTAAAGAAATGGGAGTGGTAGACATGAAACAGATAGAAATAACAGAGGTTCGACTATGGTATATGGTAGATATGATGATAAGTGCTAGCATATAATTTATGTTTTGAAAATCATGCCCCCAAGACTCCACTGGATTAGCCACGAGATAATGACGGAAAGGGAGAAAAAAAGATGCTGCCCAGGTCTTTGGCCTGATTAATGGTGGTGCCACTTACTGAGAGGAATGCAGTGAGGAAATGAATTTGGATGGGTAGAAACTGCTAGGAAATTAAGAGTTCCGACTTTGATATGTTAAATGTAAGCTGCCTGCCAGACACAAGAGCAGGGTTGAAGGTACAATTTTGCAGGCCAAGTGGAAATTAAGACTGGAGGTATTAGTCGGGGAGCTATCACATTAGTAATAGAATTAAAACCTGTAAGACCGGATGCTACCAGCTAGAGGTAAGTAAAGACAGAGAAAACCAAAGTATAAGGGAAAAAACCCCACAAAACTTGAGCAGTCCATTATTTAGATGTCATGTAGAGGAGGAAAATCCATCAAAGGAGATGGAAAAGATTCCAATGGATAGGAAAAAAACCAACAGCATGTGAGGTCCTTTAAGCCAAGAGAAGAAATCTTTTAGAGAAGGGGAAAACAGATGAACTGTGTCATCTACCGCCAAGAGAATGAATGAGGTGAGTCTATGAAAATGACCATTGTTCTGTGTTACAGAACCTGAGTCTGAAGGGTCCACACATAAGACTTAATATTTAAAATGTGTAATATTTAAATAATGTCTTATCCATCTTCTGAACTTTCTCCCAAACCCACGCTTCATTCAGTTTTCCTGTCTCAGTAAAAGGCTCTTGCTGACCCATTTGCCTGTATTCATTATATGTATGCATGCATTACAAATCATGGTGGTTCTAACTTCCAAAATATGTTTCAAATCTATTCCTTTCTCCCCATCTTCACTGTCACCATCCTGTGTGAACCATATCCTCCTCTTCAGGAACTACTGTATTTGCTTTTTAATTAATCTCCCAGTATCCATTCTTTCCATTCTTGGCCTTTAAAATCTGTCATGTAGCACTCTCAAGATTGCTGATGTGTTAATCATGAAGTATTACAGAAAAAAAAGAAATGTTTTGGTCTGAAAATTGCATGACTGGTGGGGTCATTAGTAGAGACAGGGTGCTCTGACGAAGATAAATCTGGTGAGGCCGGAAGTCAACGTAATTTCGAAAAATAAGAATAAAGCTAAAGAACTTACACTCTTGAATTCAATACTTCCACAAAGGTATACCAGGAAGGTGTAATACTTATGTAAATACAGAAATAAAAATCAATGACATAGGTTTGAGA
>NC_138370.1:14971447-14998176 GCF_054177405.1 Leptonychotes weddellii
TCTCTCTCTCAAATAAATAAATAAATCTTTAAAAAAAAAATATCATTAACCCTATCATTGGTGGTGGTGGAAGTGATGTGAGCATGTAGGCTCAGGTGTCTATGCAAATTATCCAGTGTCTCAAATCCAATTAATCACATATATATAGACTAGAATTTCGCATATGTAAGAGGGTTAAGACCTGACTGAAATAAATATTGGAGATATGATAAACTATATAAATTGGAGATGTTTTTCAAATAGTATAAAAAATGTTATCTTTGAAAATTAACTGGAGTGGGGGGTTGGAGTAAGGTAAAGACATATATGTGATCTTAAAACTTAAAAAGGGAAGGGCACCTGGGTGGCTCAGTTGGTTAAGTGACTGCCTTCGGCTCAGGTCATGATCCTGGAGTCCCGGGATAGAGTCCCGCATCGGGCTCCCTGCTCGGCAGGGAGTCTGCTTCTCCCTCTGACCCTCCTCCCTCTCATGCTCTCTGTCTCTCATTCTCTCTGTCTCAAATAAATAAATAAAATCTTAAAAAAAAAAAAAGAAAAAAGAAAAAAATGGCAAATTGATCTTCATCAAAATTAAAAACTTCTATGCTTTCAAAACTCACTATTAGGAAATGAAAAGTTAAGCTACAGGCAGGAAGAAAATATTTGCAAATCATATATCTGATAAAGAACTTGTTTCCAGAATATATAAAAGACTCTTAACAACTATGTAAGAACGTAAGTAACTCAGTTAACAGTGAGCAAAATTTGAATAGACATTCACTAAAGAAGGAATATGAATGGCTAATAAGCATATGAAAAGATGCTTGATGTCATTAGTCAATCAGGGAAATTCAAATTAAAGCCACCAGGAGAAACTATTCATCATACCTATTATAATAAAAAAAAAATTGAAAATGATAATATGACCCATACCATATGAACCAGAAATTCTACTCCTAGGAATTTGTCCCAAGAAATGAAATATACAGCCACATGAAAATTTGTATGCAAATGTTCATACCAGGAAGAAATGACAAACCGTATACAGAGAGAAAGTAGATTAGATTAGTGGTTTCCCAGGGCTGGAGGTAAGGGGCAGGATTAACTGAAAATGGGCATTGGAGATCTTTTTGGAGTGAAAGCTCTAAAACTGGATTTCAGTGATCACTGCATAAGTCTATAAATTTATAAAATTTATTGAATTGCACACTTAACTCCAGAGAAGTTTATGGAATAAAATCATAGACCAATAATGTTTAAAAATATAAGTCTTCCCACACAAATATAGTCAATTGATTATTGATAAAGGAATAAAAGCAATTCAATGGTGAAAGAATAATCTCTTTAACAAATGGTGCTGGAAAAATTAGACATCCATATGCAAAAAATTAATCTAGACACTGACCTTACACCTTTCACAAAAGTTAATTCAAAACAAATCTTGAACCTAAATATAAAACAAAATGCTAAAAAACTTCTAGAAGAAAACATAGGAGAAACATCTATGTGACTCAAGAGAATAAAAAGATAAACCACAAACTGGAAGAAAATTTGCAAAAGGTGTATCTGATAAAAGACTATTATCCAAAATATACAAAGGGCTCTTAAAGTTCAACAATAAGTAAACAAATAACCCAATTAAAAAATAGCCCACAGATCTTAACAGTACCTCACCAAACGAAGATATACATATAGCAAATAAGCATATAGGGGGGCGCCTGGGTGGCTCAGTTGTTAAGCGTCTGCCTTCGGCTCAGGTCATGATCCCAGGGACCTGGGATCGAGCCCCACATTGGGCTCCCTGCTTGGCAAGAAGCCTGCTTCTCCCTCTCCCACTCCCCCTGCTTGTGTTCCCTCTCTCGCTGTCTCTCTCTCTCTGTCAAATAAATAAATAAATCTTAAAAAAAAACTTTAATAAAAAAAAATAATAATAAGCATATAGGGTGCCTGGGTGGCTCAGTTGGTTAAGCGACTGCCTTCGGCTCAGGTCATGATCCTGGAGTCCCGGGTTCGAGTCCCGCATCGGGCTCCCCGCCCGGCGGGGAGTCTGCTTCTCCCTCTGACCCTCCCCCCTCTCATGCTCTCTGTCTCTCATTCTCTCTCTCTCAAATAAAATCTTAAAAAAAATAAAAATAAAAAATAAGCATATAAAAAGATGTCCTACATCATATGTTTTCAGAGAAATCAAATTAAGACAGCAGTGAGATATCACTACATACTTACTAGCTTGGTCAAAATCCAGAATGCTGCCAAGGATGTGGAGCAACAGGGAGTCCCATTCATTCCTGGTGGGAATGCAAAGTATATAGCCACTTTGGAAGATAGTTTGGTGGTTTCTTACAAGGCTAAGCTTACTCTTAGCATACGATTCAGCAATCATACTCCTTGGAATTTACCCAAAGGAGTTGAAAACTCAGGTCCACACAAAAATCTGCACATGGATGTTTGTAGCAGTTTTATTTATGATTGCCAAATTTTAGAAGCAACCAGGATGTCCTTCAGTAGTTGAGTGGATAAATTGCAGTACCTTCAGACTATAAAATATTATTCAGTGCTAAAAAGAAATATACTATCAAGCCATGAAAATACACGAGGAACCTTAAATGCATATTATTAAGTGAAATAATCAAATCTGAAAAGGCTACATATTGGATTCCAACTAAATGACATTCTAGAAAAGACAAAACTACGGAGACAGTAAAAAGATCAGGGGTTGCTAGGGGTTAGGGAGGGAGGGATGAATAGGTGGAGCACAGAGGATTTTAAGGGCAGCGAAACTACTCTGTATGACCCCATAATTACGGGCAGATATCATTATACATGCACCCAAACCCATAGAATATACAACACCAGGAGTGAACCTTCATGTAAACTATGGACCCTGGGTGATTCTCATGTGTTGATGTAGGTCATCAGCTGTAACAAATGTACCACTCTGTGGGGGGTGGGGGTGATGAAAATGGAGGGGTCTATGATGTGTAGAGGCAGGGAGTATATGGGAAATCTCTGTGTCTCCTGTTCAATATTGTTGTGAACCTAAAACTGCCCTACAAAATAAATTTCACTTAAAAAAAATCTGTATTACCTTGAGTTTTTAGATACAGGACCAAAACATAATCACTGAAATTAGTAAGTTGGATTCTATTAAGATTTAAAATTTCTACTCTCTGAAGATAGTTAAGAGAATGAAAAAGACATGCCAGAGACTGAGAGAAAATAGATGCAAAACAGATATCATAACAAAGATCTGTATCTAAAATCTGCAAAGAACTCTTAACACTTAACAATAAGAAAAAAAAGTGAAAAATGGAAACAATTTCTGAATAGATACCTCATCCAAAAGAGACGGCAACTAAAACTAAACGTATGAAAAGACACTCAAAATCATGTCATTAGGGAATTGTGATTTAAAACAGCAAAGGGATACCTACTAGGGTGGCTAAAATCTAAAAACCAAAAACCAAAAATTTCACATTACTAAATGTTCATTAGAATGCAGAACAACAGGAATGCCTATTCATTTCTGGTGTGAATGAAAAAATGCACAGACAATTTAGAAGACAATTTGGCAAATTCTTACAAAGGAAAGCATACTCTTACCATATAATCCAATAATTGTGCCCAATTTTAGTTCTAAACTTATAGTCACACATAAACTAAGTGTTAATGTTTATGACTGCTTTATTCACAATCACTAAAAACTGGAAGCAAATAAATCTTTCTATAGGTGAATGGATAAACAAAATGTGCTATATCCATGAATCGAATGGTATTCAGGGCTAAAAAGAAACAAGTTATCAAAATACAAAAAAAAAACATAGAAGAAATTTAAATGATACTGTAAGTGAAAGAAGCCAGTCTGAAAGGTTACATACTGTATGATTCCAATTATGTGACAAAAAGGCAAAACTACAGAGGCAGCAAAAAGAGCAGGGGTTGCCGGGAGAGGAAGAAAGGTGAATCAGCAAAGCACAGTGGATTTTTAGGATGGTGAAACTATTCTGTAGGATACTGTAATCGTGGGTGGATAACAATGCAGTTGTTAAAACTCATAAAATTTTATAGCTTCTAGAGTGAACCTTAATGTATGCACATTTTAAAAAAATAGGAGGCCAGGGATCCCAGAAACAAATGCAGAATATGAGAAGAAAATCTTATCATAAATACATATTACCTCACTGAAGTGTGGGGGTGGGGGGGAAGGTGCTGACCTAAGTGTCTTTGGAACTAAGTGCGGTCCATAAGACTAAAGGAAAAGGAACAGCACATAAGCACTTTATTCTGTTGATAAAGCTGTTTCCCATGAGGGTACAGTTGAACAATTCCTATACTGCTACACATGTTTACTGGAACTGAACATCTGTGTAAATGGATCGTGAGAGGGGGAAAGTCAAGTTTCCTTCTTTTTTTTTTTTTAATATATTTATTTATTTTAGAGAGGGAGAGAGAGCACGCACGTGTGTGAGCGTGCAAGCGGTGAAAGGGGCGGAGAGAAAGAATCTCCAGCAGACTCTACACGGAGTGCAGAGCCTGATGCAGGGCTCCATCTCATGACCCTGAGATCATGACCTGAGCCCAAATCAAGAGTCAGACGCTTAGCCAACTAAGCCACCCAGGTGAGCCAGGAAGTCAGATTTCTTACAGCTAAGGTGAGAATTTACAGATAAGCAAGAAGAGGATAGAATGACATATGTGCTAGTGGAGTTGGCAACATCAGTGTAAGGTCATGATTAGCTGAGTGTAGGTACAAATATATACCTATATACATGCCTGAGGATATACACGTATATTTCTGTGCTTTGTCAGCTGGGAAGATCTAACAGAAATAGCATTCCAGTAGCAACGAACACATCTAGCACCCAGATCTTGGCTTTCTGGTACCTTCTCCAATAAAAGGAACCAGGGATTTGGGGGGAAATGGCTTCTTCTAGCACCATGGCAGGAAATATATAGGATGAGCCTGAAGCATCTGGTACTGACAGAAACTAAAGAATCACCCCCTCTGCCCAAAATGAAACTCCACAGTGTGAGTACATATTAAAGGGGCACAGAAGTCACCTGAAAGGGCTCCCAATGTCCAAAGCTGGAATAATTTCAGCAACACAATAAGTAAGGTAGTATTGGATTATAACCCAACATATAAAATAACTATCCAAGAGTCCTCACTGGTATAAATACATGGTTGAATAAATTAATAAATGGGGGAGTAGAGACAAATTTCCTATGCAGAATAACTCCAAATAATTTATGCAGCTACTCTGCTCTGAAGGAGATGAGGTATAACATCCTCTTCTAAGTGTGAGCTGCACATAAAGACTGCCTTCCAAAGAGTGGATTATGGAAAGTGGGGGTAGGAGAAGAGTAACTGTACAGAGGAAAAAGAAAAGTTGACAAAACCACCTCAGTCAGGTGATCAAAGTCACAATCAACAATCATAAATCACGTCGAGAGTAAATGCGTATGATAAGATGTGATCAAAATTTAGCACATTACTTGTGTGAGCTTCCTCCCAAAACACATAACCTCAGTCTAGTCATGAGAAAAACATCAGAAACATTCCAGTAGAAGGCATCCTATGAAATTCCTGAGTAACACACCGTAAAATCGTTAAGGTCATCAAAAATAAGGAAAGTCTCGGAAACTGTTGCAGCTGAGAGGAGCCTAAGGCAATATATTTCTTTAAATATAATGTGGTATCTTGGACAGGATTCTGGAACACAAAATGGACATTAGGTAGAAACTAAGGAAGTCTTAAAAAATGAGACATTTAGTAAGAATTTAATGGAGCACCTGGGTGGCTCAGTTGGCTAAGCATCCAGCTCTTGATCTCAGCTCAGGTCTTGATCTCAGGATCATGATTTCAAGCCCTGCATGGGGCTCCATGCTGGGCATGAAGACTACTTTAAAAAAAAAAAAAATTAACTTCAGATCATCAAATGTACCATACTAATGTAGGATTTTAATAACAGTGGGACTGGTTTGGAGTATATGGAAATGATCTGCAATATTTCTCAATTTTTAATAAACCTATAACTATTTTAAATAAATACATATATACATATATATATATATATATATATACACACACACTAAGTACATTTATCTCAGTCCTGCCTACTCTTCATCCTCATCTTTGTACTTCTTTCTCTCAAAACTTTGAGTAATTACTCCTCTGCCTGGAGCACTCTTTCCCTTGCTATTTGTCTGACTTACCCCTGATCACTTTTTGGATCTCACCTTAAATTACATATTTTGTATGATCTATATGTTATTAGTTGGTTGAAATATATCATTTCCATAAACTATGAGCTCTGTGAAAGCAAGGGCCATATTTGTTCCCAGTAACTAGCCTGAGAATAATATTCAGTATTCAACAATTTTAATGAAAAAATAGATGACTCTTCACCTCTCAAAGATTATTTACTTACTTTTGCTTCCCTTTTGGCAGTATACAGTGTTATTTATATTCTAAAGTATTGATAGTGACTTCTTTATAACCAACATGGTGTTATAAAAGACATTTTAACTAATCATATATGACTCATATCTGGGATACATGGGCATAAATGTCTAGTTGTTTAACCTCCATGAATACATAATATTTCGGTCCTTAATTTGTATTGTCATTGTGTCAGTACTTTATTGAAGCCATGTAAAATCTCTCAATTTTTAAAAAATCTGCTGAAAACTTTGAAACTAAAAAACAAGTAAAAAATAATGGACTACCCAAGCAGCATACTGGTTAGCATGAAAAACAAACAACAAAACATCCAAATCAAAGTGGATGATATTTACTTCTTCGTTGACAATGACATGTGCATCAACACAGTTGAGTGGTTCCTTAATCAATATTACAGCTACATAGTAACAAAAAACTTTATTGTGCATTTGTAACAGTTGGCAACAGGCAGTTCTTAAAGGCAGGTGACAGTAATAAATAAAACTGTGCTCATTATGCAAAGTTTCTTCTATCACGAAAATATCAGGAAATTCTTAATGTCTGTGTAAAGAAAAAATAGATGTATCCTCTTTTGAAAGAAGAAGGTAGTTTAAACTTCAACATTTCCTTGTTTAAAATTGAGCTAATTTCAATAAATGGCCCATGATATAAAACTATCATTTCAGGGACTCTAAAGTTATTTCTTAAGCTCTCAAAGCAGGATTCCTTAAAACTGTCTAGCTCCATGAACTAGTTTTGATGCCTTGAACTATGTGTCCTATAATTGTGAGAATTAGATACGGAGTAGAAGGAGGAGAAAGCTGTTAAACTTAATAGAAAATATAATATGGAAAATAATGTTATGATCACCTAAACAAGGTTGTAAACAGTATTAAACACCAGAAAGATTTTTATATACCAGCTCCTGAAAGAAATTCGAAATTAGTTGTGTATACACTACCGTCACTTGGCAGACCTTAAATCTGAACGTCAACTGATGGTTCGATTTGGCTGATATTAGGGCAGGAATTAAGGTTTAACACAGTTCAGTCAAACTGTCATTATGCCTACTTTTTTCTTAGACTTGACAAGCCTTCATTTAGAATCACTCATGACCAGAATGAGGACCAAAAATATAAATAAATCAACCCCCTTCACTGGTTTGTTTGGCAAATGACCCATTGCTTGAGGTTTGCTTGTGAGATCAAAGAAGAAACACTGCCACACTGAAAGAATTTATAATGATTAGTGTGAGCAAAATGAGCACCAAAGGAAGTGATAATAATCTGCTACTTGTAAATGTCACCCAGTTTTCCAGTGTGAACACATCACTGTTTGCTTCTGCAAGAGGAAAAGAGATGCAGGATATGTTTCTCTTTTCCTGAGAACGCTATGTTCCCATGATGAACACATTCAAGCCACTCCCTGTGTCCTCACCCACCTCACTCCTTTGCCTGGTTTCTAACTTGTGGAGAACTGATTCCCTGTCAGTTCTGAAGCTGCATTCCTGGGGTGTCCTGCTCCTACCTGCTACCGTTGGGGCTAAATAACCTCTCTGCTCTTATGTCGTAAGTTCTTTCCACAAAATTACCATCCTGTTGTCATCGGTGTGTGTTTTTTTTTTTTAAAGATTTTATTTATTTATTTGAGACAGAGGGAGCACATGAGAGGGGGGAGGGTCAGAGGCAGAAGCAGGCTCCCTGCCGAGCAGGCAGCCCGATGCGGGACTCGATCCAGGGACTCCAGGATCATGACCTGAGCCGCTTAACCAACTGAGCCACCCAGGCGCCCCGGTCATTGGTGTGTTTGGCAGCTAACCGTGCCTAAAGCTTCTGTTGCGCCTGCAGCAAAACTTGTAAAATATTTGAGGATGAAATGGAGACTTTGAAGCTCCTGACGCTCAGTCAGCATTGAACAATTTTGGCAAAATAATGATTTGAAATTTGCCTACTCTTCAATTTAGGAGCAACTGTGATGATATATTATTTTAATGAGTTCTAAGTTCAAAGGTAGAAAAGAACTTGTTTTTCCTAGACAATTCCCGTGAGAAGGAGCATTAGCTGTTCCTTGATTCTTCCTGCCAATTAAGCCATATTTGAATTGTTCCTGCTTCATGTGATGTGAATGTCTAAAAATGCTAACAGAGTCATCCGTTTGTTTTCAGAATTTGCAAGAGCCACAAATATTGCTGCCGAAAGGTGGGTTCCCGCAGGAATTCACGTAATTCTGTGGTATACCACTGACTTTAAATGACCCCAAATACTTTCTTAAAATGCCCTGACGTGATCTATATTTGTAGTAACCTTCTACATAAAACGCTGGTACAGTGCGAAATATAAATATATACTTAATAGTAAGTTGCTAGCTTGAAAATGAGTGTCTTGCATATATGACATTGGATATATCAAGGAGCTCTCTTGCTTGGGCAGAAAACAATATTAAAAGTGAATGCATTATTTCAGGTAGCCAGATAATGCCAGTTTTTAGTAACATAGATTTCAGCTTAGAGATCTGAAATAAATCACATCGCATTCAGAGTCTTGCAGGTTATTATTTGGGCTACAGAGAAAAGGTTTTGATTGAAGGATCAAAGTGTGTCTATAGGCCATGTGTAAGAGAGCTCCCCCAGGAAATGATTTCAGTAGCCATTAGTAATGATATTGCACGTGTGATTCATAAAGTACACAAGAGTCTATAGCAAGAACTGCTCATTCTGTATTATAAGTTTTCTCTAGTTTGGAATCCCAGAGCCTGTTATTTTTAAGTTATTTCTCATAGTATGGCATTTGAAAACTTCCCCACAGGATTAATTTTCAATATATATGATGCATGACCTTCCTTCTTGTAGAACCATATAATATACAATTTAAGGTTTTCAGTTAAAGACATTAGCATGGCTGACCTGTTGCCTTTAAGAGAAAAAAGCAGCACAACCATCAAAAAAATGTTTTCGTTTTCTTCTTTTTTTTCAAAGAAGGAATAATCATTATGAAAGACATAATGACTCTTTTTACTTTTAAAAAATACATTCCACTTTTCTGAGATTATCATAGTTTTGGTTACCATATTATTCCTTTACTCTCAAATTTTTACTTGCTATTTTGGAAATCATGTTTTATGTCTTTAAATAGCTATGACTGGGCAAAATGCCTTGAATGTCTGTGCTTTCTTGTTTGTTTGTTTGCATTTTATATAGTAACATTTACCATAACCTTGGCCCTCATGGCAGATAATTGCTAGTTCTCCAGCTGTCTCTTCTATGTATTTAAATAAATGCTGCCATCTGATATTCAAATCAACCAGTCTGATTTTTTGAAAGAACAATTTGCTGGATCTTAATTAGTATAAAGAAATAAACTCAGTTTTTCATGGTTTTTAAATTTTTCTTATGTTCTGGCCATTTATTATATAGCAACAAGAACAAAAACTTCAGGTATTTTGGGATTTTTTTTTTTTTTTCAAAATTAGAGGAGTTTCTGAATTTGACCTGTTACTTCATCTTATTAATGGACACCACCCATAAATATTTTCAGTATTCTTAGTCCTAATGTCTATTCAATTTTCATTTGAGAAATATAAATTAACTTAGTTATTCCAGACAACAATTAAGCTACCCTTCATTTGCCTTTATGTTATTTTGGGCATATTTTAATACCACTTTGTCAGCTGACCCAAGTAATTTCCTTTCCATTATGTTTCAATTTCATAGTATGTGCTGTCATTATAATTTACTGCAGGGTATATAATGACGACTTAGGGCACTATAACTAATTCAAGAGGTTGTTTTTCAAAAACACAACTCTGCTTCAAAAACATTTTTACAAATATCTATCTATCATCTATCTATCATCTATCATCTATCTATCTATCATCTATCTAGCTCTATCTACTTATCATTGAACATGCTGCTTTAAATACCACCACAATAACCTGTTGCTCAAGCAAAGCTGAGTTTACTGCTTGTGGTGACAAAAAATATCACTAACTTTTTTTTTTTAAGATTTATTTATTTATTTGAGAGAGAGGAGGAGAGAGAGAGAGAACACATGTGCAAGAGTGAGGGGAGGGGCAGAGGCAGAGGGAGAGAAATCCTCAAGCCCAGTACCTGCTGTGGGCGGAGCCTGTGCAGGCGGGGCTTGATCCCAGGACCCCAAAATCATGGCCTGAGCCAAATCAAGAGCCAAAAGCTCAACTGACTGAGCCACCCAGGCACCTCAAGAATATCACTAAGTTGACAGAATCCCTTAGTAATTTCTTGGAAGGGGCATAGCAAAGATAAGGTATTTATAAAGATTTTGAAATAATTAGTGTAAGGTGGGACTTTCAATGCAGAGGCTTTATTAGCGGTGAGTAGAGTTCATGATATAATAATTTAGAATAGTGGACACAGTGAGATGAGGCTGGCTTGAGGTTCCACCAGTCTTGGAAAACGAACAGTCTTATGGGGCTGTGGATTGGAGGTTGAGAAGTCTAATGTTCTTAGAGTTTGAGAAAATTCCCCAAGTAAACCATATAGGTATTTATAGTTTTTAATTTTTGGACAAGAGTTTCTTGAAAAAGTCACATCATGTTGAGAAAAACAGTTTGAATTCTTTGAGGCTAGAATTCAAATATATAACTGAACCTTTCAAATGAAGTACTATTTCTTTTTTAGGATTACTCTAGAGGTGAATTTATCCAATATATCAGCCTAAATACGGTTTGTTTTCTAAAAGTATAGGTTACTAAAGATAGGATCAAAATGTTTTTAAAGTCCTTATACATCATAGAGTTTAATGCCCTAAGCACAAAGCTTTTTCTCTTTTCCTTTCCTTTCCTTTCCTTTCCTTTCCTTTCCTTTCCTTTCCTTTCCTTTCCTTTCCTTCTCTTTTCTTTTTTCTTTTCTTTTCTTTTCTTTTTTTCTTTTTCTTTTTTTTAATTGAGTGAATAGACAAACATTCTGATTCTGGGAAAGAGGAGCACATTTATTTTATAAATGATGTGTATCTTACCAATGAAAAGCCCTCTCTATATTCTGTGTATGAGCAGTATTGAATCGATAACTGACAAATCTCCGAAGTTCTTGTTCATCCTGGAATGATCTGGTTCTGTAATTCTCAGAGCAATCTTCATAGAATCATGGGATCTATGCTAAGCTGAGTTGCAGGTTGGGATAAATACCACTAGGTGGCAGTGCTTTTCACATGGCAGCCCATTTCTGCATACTCTTTCCCATGGAGGTATGCTATTGATTATAGAGAACTCAGGAACATGTCTACACAAATATCGTCTTTGTCAACCCAAAGGAAATAGATTAATCAAATAAATAGGTAAAGAAAACAATACTTGGAAACAGAAAAACAGTATTAAAAGAGAAAAATCCTTCTTTAAGTTCTGCTTAATTGGCTACTTCATTTTATGGACTCTGCATCTGCCTTGCAACCCCAAGTTTAGGCTTGGCAGCATCCCACAGGAGGTCTTAAGGTTTCATTGGTGTTCAAAACTTGGGAATAATCTCTTAAATTTTGTTGTAAAACCACTGAATTTATGCATCTTATCAAAGACAGTTTCACTAAAGGCAAAATAAATTCAGATTTAATTTAATCAGAGAGGCTCAAGAATCACTACCTTCTTCCTCAGTAGGTCCCCCTCTTACCTCACAAGCTCTGGAGTTAATAGTCCCTTTTTCCCTCCCCACTCCCCAACCCAGAATACCACAGTTAACAGAAAAATAGCAGGTTCTCAGGATTTTCAGATGGCCCCAGGAGTTCCTGATCCTTCAAGGAGGCATGCTACCACTCTAGTTTGGTGACATTCTCTCTCTCTCTTATATAGTTAAACTGATAAAAGATATGCAATGATTCAGGAATATTTGCTCTTCCATTAATGGCTTTATGAATTTAATCCAACATTCTGAAACGATGGAGGTTGATTATACAGTCTTGAAGTTTCCTTTTTTACAAATATAGCCCCAAGATACTTCTCTATCTGTAACTTCTGCTCTTATTGTGAGCCTGTGGCTACATGGGCTTAATCAAGGGCTACTTGATTAAGATTACATTAGGATCCTTGCTCATGGAGGTTTGGCATTATGTCAAATGCTATTTCTGCTCTAAACCAGCTTGTCTTTGTAATGGAGTTCACCCCCTTTCTACCTCATTTGAACAAATGTTAATATTTTAAGTGAACATAAGATGAACAGAGAATATTTTAAGTGATTAAATAGTGACTGCTCCATGGAGTGGGAGGAAATTTATTCAAGTTAGGAGGTCTATGGAAATTTCATAAAATGGATAGCAATTCTAAAATAAAGCAAAAATCACTAGCATAGGTTATGCTCCAAGAATGATGAATTAAGTTAGATCTTAAAGGGAAGTTTCTGTTATAATGACCACTACTCAACTCTCATTTGTATTTTATATTTTTGGTGGGGCCTCTAATAGTCCTACGATTTAAGTTTATATTTTATAGTATCCCCATTTTTTAGCTGGGGAATCTTGGGGAGAATGTTTAAATATCTCACCCAAGGACACACAGTTAGTTCTTTGGCAAAGGCAGAAAAATTGCAACAAAGCTGCATTTCTGCAGTGTATTAACCTGAATCACACTTTCTTGGAAGACTAACTCAATTATCATAATATTTCTGCTCCAATAGCTCACAGCAGACAAAAAAAAAAAAGGTGAAAATCTGAAGTTAGACACACATCTTGGAATCCTTTAAAGTAAATGAAATATTTATAATAATTCAGGCTGAGTCCAAATGAAGAAAACTATTCTGTTAGCAGTTGGCATATTAGTCACAGGAAATGAGTGATGAGCAAGACAGCCAATGGCCGCCACACAAGAAGATGAAAGCTAAGTTAGAGTGGGATGGATTTTCACTGCGGCTGGCACTAAGAAGGGCCTGGTGCAGAAGAGCGGAGGCAGGAGTGCTGGGAGAGCGGCAGAATGACTCTTGCTTTCAATTTTAACACTCCCGTTGGCTACAACAATGAGTTCTGTTGTGAAGGTGGCAGCTTGCCTTCCCTCTTTTTCTTTTTAAATTTTTTTTAAATTAAAAATTTTTTTTTATATTAGCAGATCAGCAAAAATAATGTGATATTCCAGCAGGAAACAGTGATTATTTTTTGTGCACTGGAACAAATGGAAACTTACTGATAGCTGTATTAAAAAGCCACTTTTGCAAATAAAATACTTCTTTCACACTCCATCAAAAATATTATTGCTTTCTGTTATTTTATATAAAAGTCTTCTTTGAATACTTTGTTTTAGGTGGGATGATCAGTTATTTATCTTAAAATTTCTAGGTTTGTTTGTTAAAAAAAAAAAAAAAAAAGATTGCTGGTTAGATAATGGTTGAATTGTTTGCTCATTTTTCTATTGAAAATAACCCGAGGGAAGAAGTTCTAAAGGGTTGGAGGAAGCAGAAAGAAGTTGTTCTAACAAAGTGCTTGTATTCGTAATTGGGAAATCTGTTAAAACTGCTTGTCAAATGTCTTAATGATATGAAAATTTGATTGGGTCCTGGGGGGAATCATTTTCCCTGGATGATTTCTTAAAGAAATTCTTAAGTAAAGAATAGTACAGAATTAGAAGTTGAAGAGAAGCACGTAGAAGTAATCAGGTTGTGTCTTTGATGAGGAGCATATCAAATAGTTAAGACTTTTATTGATAAAAGGGAATCAGCACAGGTGGATTGAAAGAAAAAAAATCTACTGAAAGTAAATTCTGCTTTTTAAAGTATTTGAACGTAAACAACAACATAGCTGAGCATAAATTGGTAGGAGAAAATAATGAAGCAAAATTGTAGCTGAGGCGATTTGTCTTCCAAATTTCTTCACTACTTTGCTGTGCAAACATGAGTTTAAATGACTGCAGGCAATTCTCTGCCAGAAAATTGGTGTCTTCATTTCTTGGTCATTCATTTGGGTGTACATTCTCCAGAGCCCTGATCTGCCCCAGGCACTGTGTCAAGACTCTCTCTACTCACATTCGTGCAACCAAAAGCTGAACCAATGAAATAAGATATATTTATGATAATTTCACAATGTATCTCAACCCTATAGGCTGGGATAGGGAATCTAAGGATAGATTCTAAGCGGATGGATCACTTAGGACGTGTTAAGGAATAGGGGATGGGGAGAGGCAAGGAAAAGGATTATTTTGTGAAAATAAAAGAGGCCATTTTAGGCATGTAATTTCTTTCTTTCTTTTTCCCAAAAGAAATTCATGGGCAAGTAACTGTAGCAGAATCACAAACAAAGTAATGTGATTTAAAACTAGTTTACACAGTGTGTCGTGGGGAAAAAAACCCAAAAAAACAAAACAAAAAAAACCAACAGAGTGATAAACTGCAGGGATCAGGCCCACACTCTGCATCTTTCAAAACTCATAGGTTTTCCCTTTGTGGGCCTCCTGGCTCCTATATGAGATGCCAGAGGAGAGTGGCAGCAATATTATCTTTGAGCAAATTTAGTTATGGCGACAGGATAGATAAACATACCATATCAGGGGTTTATTCATCTTTGTAACCATGGTGCTGGAGAAGGATTCAGTATCAGTGGTTGACTTATTTATTCCCTACCAGAAAAGGTGCTTTGGTTGCAGACTTCACATTTAGAAGAAACATGATCTTTTGGAAAATTTGCCACCAACTACTTAGTCTCCAGTTTCAATCTATCAATTGAACAATCTGTCCAGGTTTGTAATAATGTGCTGCTGCTCTAGTCAGCTACTTGCCAGTTTTGCTATCTTATGACCTTTTAAAATCCTGAAAATAAATAAAGTTGCAACTTTCTTGCTTCGTTAGCTCTTAAATCCCCAAATTTCTATGTACCAAATTGTTCCAGCTAACCAATATTTAGCAAAGGATGTAGTATAGTGATAAATTAGTATTTCTTTCTTTTCTTTTTTCTTAGTATTGCATTTAGTTTTCTTTAAAAAGAATTATAAGAAAGATGGGACTTTTGACCACAGCTAAGTGAGATCAGGAAATCCTCTCCAAAAAAAAAAAAAAAAGCAACTTGAAAGCTGAACAAAATTGACAAAAACATCCATTTCTGTCATCTAGAAACTGTCTAAAGCTTGCACATTTTAAGAGGCATTGATGCTTTAAAAACTGCTGAACTAGTAAGAACAGTGGGAACCCATCATTTTGGCCCGGGCCTGCTCCCATTTCCCCCAGGGTGGGGCTCACTGTAGAGGCTGATAGATTTTCTGCTATGGGTGAAGGGGGTTCCCCGCATTTGGAGCACTGGGTGACACCCACATCCAGTAGTGTTGTTGATAGATTTGGGAGGATCAACAGCTCTACCTTGGCGATAGGCAATCATTTTTCTGAAAGAATCAGAAGATAGATATTTTGTGTTTTGTGAGCCATATAATGTATCTTTTTTCCCTTTCTCCTTTTTCCTCCCCCCCTCTCTTTTTCTCTTTTTTAAGATTTATTTATTTTAGAGAGAGAGAGAGAACAGATGGAGGGGCAGAGGGAGAAGGAGAAAGAATCTTGAGCAGACTCTGTGCTGAGCACAGAGCCTCAAGTGGGGCTCAATCCCACGACCCTGAGATCATGACCTGAGCCGAAATCAAGAGTCAGATGCTTAACCAACTGAGTCACCCAGGCGCCCTTTCGCCTCCCCTCTTGCTATTCCTCCCCTTTTCCTTCTTCCTATTTTTTTTCTCCTCATCACTTTAAAAATGTAACAACAGTTTTGAGTGCACAGGTCATACAAAAACAAGTCAAGGGCTAGATTTGGCCCATGGGCCATCATTTCCCTGTTGCTATTCTTCCGGCCCGAGGTTGGCACAGTCAATGCTCACAGCTGCCTGCAAGCACTCTGGACACTAGAGAGGATTCAAACCGGCCAAACGCTCCTCGCTGATCCCCAGGCTGAACAAGTGTGACGTAAGAGATGCAAAAGGGTACTGAAAACAGTGAAAGGCAAAGTAGGCTTAGAAATTATTTGAACTCTGTGTTTCTTTACCAACTCACAGATACAATGGCAGGGCAGAAAGCCTTCCTAAAACTAAGGGAAATACAATGAAATACTGTGAACAACCTTATAGTAACAAATTAAACTACTTAGATAAAATGTATACATTTCTAAAAAGATACAAATTACCAAAACAGAGTCAAGAAGAAATAGAAAATCTGAATACAAGTATGGGAAATGCCGAAATTGAGTTAGGAATTAAAAATCTTCCCACCAAGGAAAGCTTATGTCCAGTAGCCTCAATGGTAAATTTTGTGAAATATTTACAGAAGAAATAACGCCAATCCATCACTTCGCATGATGTTTCAGAATATAGTGGAGGGCTAGTATTAACCTAGCAAAGCTGAAGACATCACAAGTAAAGAAAACCACAGACAAATCTCTTTTATTAACATGGATATAAAAATCCCTCCCAAAATGTTTATAAAGTGAACCCAGCAAAATATAAAAAGGATTACATATCATGACCGAGTGAGGTTTTTTCCCAGAAATGCAAAGTTAATCTGACATCCCAAAACTAATTTAATGTAATGTATCAATCATATTGAAGTCTTAAAGGACAAAAGCCACATGATCATTTCGATAGATACAGGAAAAGAAATTTGACACGATTTATTCATGATTTAAAAATCTATTAAAAAGCTAGAAATAGGGGCGCCTGGGTGGCTCAGTCGCTAAGCGTCTGCCTTCGGCTCAGGTCATGATCCCAGGGTCCTGGGATCCAGCCCCGCACTGGGCTCCCTGCTTGGCGGGAAGCCTGCTTCTCCCTCTCCCACTCCCCCTGCTTGTGTTCCCTCTCTCTGTCAAATAAATAAATAAAAATCTTAAAAAACAAAAAAATGGGATCAGGGGCTATTTATTTGGCTTTAAGTTTTACAATTTAAAAGTCCGTTATTCCTTTGCTTTTTATATGAGTTTCTGGTAATATTGGTTTCAATAATTACATATTTTTATGAAAACTGGCTAGAATTGTGATGTTTTATAATTGAATTATTTGAAAATGATTTCAAACATTAACAATATAGGGTGCCTGGGTGGCTCAGTCATTAAGCATCTGCCTTGGGCTCAGGTCATGATCCCGGGGTCCTGGGATCAAGCCCCGCATCGGGCTCCCTGCTCCACAGGAAGCCTGCTTCTCCCTCTTCCACTCCCCCTGCTTGTGTTCCCTCTCTCGCTGTGTCTCTCTGTCAAATAAATAAATAAAATCTTCAAAAAAAAAATTGAGTCCAGAAGTAAATTCATATATTTATGGAAGACTGACTTCCCACAAAAGTTACCAAACAATTCAATGGGGAAAGTATAGTCTTTTCAACAAATATTACTGGAACAATCGGATGTCCACTTACAAGAAAAAAAAAAAAAAAAGGATTTCCGTACCTCACACTATGCACAAGAATTAGCTCCAAATGGATTTTACCTAAATGTCAGACCTGAAACTATACATCCTCTAGTGGAAAATGTAGGAGAAAATCCCTGTTTCTTTGGGCAGGGCAAAGAGTTCTTAGGTCTGACCATAAAAGCAATCTGTAACAGGAAAACATTGATACACTGTACTTCATCAAAATTAAAATTTTTGTGCTTTAAAATACACACACAAAAGAAAAAGAAAAGAATATATACATATATCTGATAAGCACATGAAAACATACTTAACACTGTAAGTCATTAGGGAAATATAAACTAAAACTACACTACTTTATACCCATTAGATGGGCAATAATCAAAACGCAGATAATAACAAGTAGAAAAACTATATCTCTTATACATTGCTAAAGGGAATTTAAAATAATATAACCAGGGGCGCCTGGGTGGCTCAGTTGTTAAGCGTCTGCCTTCAGCTCAGGTCATGATCCCAGGGTCCTGGGATCGAGCCCCGCATCGGGCTCCCTGCTCCACGGGAAGCCTGCTTCTCCCTCTCCCACTCCCCCTGCTTATGTTCCCTCTCTCACTGTGTCTCTCTCTGTCAAATAAATAAATAAAATCTTTAAAAAATAATAATAATATAACCATTTTGGAAAAAATTGGCCATTTCTTGCAAATTAAACATAAAATTACCTTATGACCCACTCCTAGGAATTTATGCAAGAGAAATGAAAATATATTTTCATACAAAGACATATGTGGAAATATTTATTGCAGGCCTGTTTATAATAGTCAACAACTGGATACAATCCAAATGTCTATTAACTGGCAAATGGATAAAGAAAACACAGTATGTACAACCAATGGAAAATAGCCAATAATAAAGAGAATAAACTATATATACATATATCCAAATGGATGAACCTCAAAAACATTATGCTAAATGAAAACAGCCAGATGCAAAAGACTAAGTAATTTTTTGTTTTTATTTATAAGAAATGTCCTGTAAAGGCAAATTTATAAAGACAGAAAGCAAATCAGTGGTTGCCTAGAGCTGGGATCAGGAGTATATGTACTAACTGGCACAAGGAAAATTTGGGGGAGTGATGAAATATATTCTATAATTGGTTTGGGTGATGGTTGTACAACTTTATAAATTTACTACTAATCACTGAATTGTGCACTTAATGGTGTGTGATAGGCAGAATAAAGACCCCTCAAAGATGTTTACTTCCCAATCTCCTAAACCTGTGAATATGTTACTTTACGTGGCAAAAAAAATTTTGTGGATACGGTTATGGGGACAGACCTTGAGATGAAGAGATCATCCTAGATTATCTGGATGGGTTCATCTAATTGCTTAAGTCCTCAAAAGTTGAAAAGGAAAGAAGTACAGTGGGTAAGAGATACAACATGTTTGATCTTCCATATCTGGAGGACCATGTAAAGATAAAGAGAGTGTGGCACCTGGGTGGCTCAGTCGGGTAGGTCAGCTCAGGTCATGACCTCAGGTCATGGGACTGAGCCCCACGTTGGGCTCCACGCTCAGTGTGGAGTCTACTTCAGACTCTTTCTCCCTCCCTCTTTGCGCCTCCCTGCTTGCACTTGAACGCTCTCTCTCTCTCTCAAATAAATAATAAAATTTAAAAAAATACATAAAAATGAAGAAAGGGACCCATAAGCCAAGGACTGTGACAGCCTTGAGAAACTGGGAGTGCTTCTCAGCTGACAGTCAGAAAATGGAGACTATATTCCTATAACCATAATGAATTCAGTTCTGACGAAACTGAATGAGATTGCCCCCTAGAGCCTTCAGAAAGGAATAGAGCTTGGGGACATTTCAATTTTAGTTTGATGGGACCCATACCAGACTTCTCATCTACAGAAGCGTAAGATAGTGAATTTGTGTTATTTTAAACCCCTAAGTTTGTGGTAAATTTGTTAAGGTGTCAATAGACAAGTAATATACAATAGGAGAAAAGTATAAAAATAATTATATAAGGACTTATGTGAACCATAGTAAGGAAAATTATTTTGAAAAAGGGCAAAAAGATGGACATGTTCTTTCAGTGTCATACTGGAACATTCTAGAAGGTTGCACCCATTTTGATTTTGCTACTTTTATTAAGAACTCAGATTCTCTGAAGTAACATACCAACTTGATAGTTTTTTGTTGTTAGAAAATAAATCTCCAAAGGTTATGTTTTCAATGCCCTGTAACCAGTTTTGTACTAACCTAACAACCTATGTCAAACTTTTAAAAAAATGTCTATAAATACCTTGTCCTTCAAATGCTTTTAGAAACACTTTATATTTCACTAATTTGCTCATTCTTGAGTTGATAAATCTTTGACATATATTAATTTTATATTCGAATGAGTCATATTTTTAACCTTTTTAAAGCATTGTAACAACTGGGCAGGTTTAAAGTATTACTTGTAGGGATAAAAATTGGGGGATATGCCAAATTAGACTTACTAGTGAAAAACAAATAATAAACATTAAAAAAGTTATTCCAACGTCTGAATAAACAGACAGGGGATAAACAAGAACTATATAAAGGTTGACAGGAAAAGGCCTTGATAATTTTGAAATGTTACCTGATACAGGAATCAACTTTTGCTTTCATTTTTAATATACTTATCGCTATCGACATGAGGTTTTTTATTAGCATAGATATATATTGGGAATCTGAGGAAAAAGTGACATTGTTTTAAGTGAAGTTGGGAAATTTAATAGGAAGATTAGGAAAACATATATTACAAGCTTTCCACTTAAGAACGGTATTTATAAGAAAGTTAAAATAAGGAAGCATGGTGACCCCTAATGTTAACAATGACAGTTTTGACAGAATTTCTGTGGAAATTGATCAGTAAATTTGTCCTAAATGTCCTAGAGACCCGATTGTAGTTGAAAATTTGAACAGATATGTAATAGTTTTTAAAGATGTTTTTATTGACATACATTTGGCACGGAACACTGTGTAAATTTAAGGTGTTCAACATGTTGATTTGATACACTTACATATTATAATTCCCATTGTAGTCAGAGTACCTCTATCACATCACATAATTCTTTTTTTTTTTTGTAGTGGAAATAATATCTGGCCTCTTAACAAGATTAATGATTGTAATACAATTGATTATGTTATTGTTTTTACTACAGTATGCACTTGAGCTTCAGGACTTACATGAACACTAGTTGCAAGTTTGTACGCTTAAACTACAGTTCTATTTTTATGAGCTTGGCTTTTTTAGATTCCACATATAAGTGGTATCACACAGTATTTGACTTTCTTTGTTCTGTCTTATCTCAGCATAATGTCCTCAAGGGATATTCTTCTTTCTCAAAGCTGAATAATAATTCCACTGTATGTGTGTGTGGGTATATATGTACATATGTATACACACATACACAGATCACATCATCTTTATCCAGTCTTCTGAGGTTGTTTTCCACATTTTTGGCTATTGTGAACTATGCTGCCATAAATATGGGAGTGGTGATATGTCTTGAATATCTTATTTTTATTTCCTTTGGGTATATACCCAAGAGTGGAAATGCTGGATCATATGCTATTTGTTTGTAATTTTTTTTTTAAGATTTTATTTATTCATTTGAGACACAGAGATACAGAGAGAGAGAGAGCATGAGCAGTGGGAGAGGCAGAGGGAGAGGGAGAAGCAGACTCCCCGCTGAGCCAGGAGCCCGATGTGGTGCTCAATCCCAGGACCGTGGGATCATGACCTGAGCCGAAGGCAGACGCTTAACCATCTGAGCCACCCAGGCGCCCCTCTGTTTGTAATTTTTTGAGGAACCTCTACATTGTTTTCCACAGTGGTTGAACCAATTTACATTCTCACCAACAGAATATAGTTTCCTTTTCTCCATATTCTCGCCAAATGTGTTAACTCTTGTCTTCTTTTTTTTTTTTTTACAGATTTTATTTATTTGTCAGAGAGAGAGAGAGAGCGCATGCAAGAGAGCACAAGCAGGGGGAGCAGCAGGCAGAGGGAGAAGCAGGCTCCCCGCTTAGCAAGGAGCCCGATGCGGGACTCGATCCCAGGACCCTGGGATCATGACCTGAGCCAAAGGCAGACGCTTAAGCGACTGAGCCACTCAGGTACACCTACTCTTGTCTTTTTGATACTGGCCATTCTAACAGGTATGAGGTTATATCTCATTATGCTTTTGCTTTGCATTTCCCTGATAATGAACAATGTTGAGCATCTTTTGGAAAAATATCTATTTAGTTCCTCGGTCTATCTTTAAATCAGATTTTTTTTGTTGTTGTTATTGAGCTGTGTGAATTATTTATATATTTTGGATCATAACCCCTTATTTGATAAATGGTTTACAAATTTTTCTCTCATTCTTCAGGTTTCCTTTTCATTTTGTTGATCATTCGTTTGCTGTGCAGTGGAATTTTTTATGGTATTTCCATGGCTAATTCTTGTCTTAAAGATCTTCCAGGTAGAATTTTGAAGTTTAACACATCTCTGTAGCCAAGATTTTATTCTTCTTCCTCAGACTAGATAGATTCTTGTGCCTAGTACAGTAGCTCTGTCAGAACATCTTATGTTTCATATTAATTCTATATTAATACAATGTCGCTTGAGTGATGGATGATGGGTTTTCCTGTTAAATTTAAAATTCTCCTCCATTCTGTAGCTGAGACTCACAATTACAGTTACATCACAATTACAGCTGAGAGAAAAATAATAGCATAACTATGAGGGTCTGGGGACTGCCTCATTCTTCTACCAATTTAAAATAGTTTGGGAGCATTTTTAGTCCAAGATGTTGCATCGCATTGTCTATTTTCCTTGACTCAGTCTCTTGACTTGCCCTTTAGTCTACAACAAAAATTATTCAAGCTAAATCAATATCATGGGAAAAACATGAGAAAATGAATTGTAATTTCAGTTATTCAGTATGCCTCTTTGCCCAGTGAGCCTAGAAAATGGCCAGTCTTAATTAATGGTTTTAAAATAAGTAACTAAGGACTGGGTGTTGACCCAAAGAAAACAAAAACACTCATCTGAAAAGATAATATGCACCCCTATGTGTATCTGAGGCATTTTTTATGGCAAAATGGCAAAATGACATTTTGCCATTTGCAACAACGTGGATGGACCCACAGGGTATTATGCTAAGTGAAATAAGTCAGACAGGAAGAGACACATACTGTATGATCTCACTTCTGTGTGGGATCTAAAGAACAAAACAAACGAACAAACAAACAAAAGCGGAAACAGACCCATAAAAACAGAGAGCAAATTGATGGTTGTCAGGAGGGAGGGAGGGAGGGGATAGGCCAAAAGGGTGAAGGGGAACGGGCAGTACAGACTTCCCGATGTGGAGTAAGTCACATGAATAAAAAGCACAGCACAGTGAATATAGTCAGTGGTATTGTAATGGTGTGGGTGGTGACAGATGGGATCTACACTCATGGTGAGCACAGCATAGACTTGTTGAATCACTAAATTGTACACTTGAAACTAATATAAATTTGTGTGTCAAATATACTTCAATAAAAAAATAATAAATAAAATCAGCAGCTAAGAAAAAAAGGCAATTCTTCGGCTCAGGTCATGATCCCAGGGTCCTGGGATCGAGCCCCGCATCGGGCTCCCTGGTCGGCGGGAAGCCTGCTTCTCCCTCTCCCACTCCCCCTGCTTGTGTTCCTGCTCTCGCTGTGTCTCTCTCTGTCAAATAAATAAAAAAAAAAAGAAGAAGAAAGGCAATTCATCTGTAAGCATTTCTTTTCCTATAACCGAGGTCACATCACACTTATGTGCTGTCCTAAGTACGGCTTCGGGGCCGTCTTAGACATTTTATGTACATTTCTAATCCTCGAAGCAAACTTAAAATATAGGAACTACTATCTCTGTTTTTTTTTTTTTTTTTTTTTTATCACTGATGAGGAAAGATTGGCCCAGAGAAGTTAGGCAAGTTGTGTCTGAGGTCACAGAGTCAACATCGAAATCCACCTCTGTCTGAATCCTCAGGCTCTGTTCTTTCCACCAAAAGCAGTGATTGGGACACCTGAGTTCTAGAGCTGCTTTGTGACCTGGAATTAATCATTTTACTTCTTTAGTCCTTTGTTTCTTTAACAATAAGAGAATGTGGTCAGGCTAAGTCAATGCCAAGCATCTCTTCTAATTTGAAATGCAGATACGATGCATATTGCTTTGTTTACAATGTACTCGTAGTGTTCATCACTAGATCCTTTAAGGAAAAAAGGAAAAAGAAAAAAGTGGGGTTCACACTTCCTCTTAATTGCCTGGGCAGCTTGTTTTCCTCTCTGGAAAGTATGCTATTATCACAAAGCCATTTTCTTCCACATTGTTACCATATTAAAATTATCCTAGGATTGTACTATTGACCCCATAGATGTGCATTTGGGCAGACTCACGTTGTGTTGTATGAACAGGTAATCTTAAAACACTGTTTTAAAATAAATGGTATTAATAATCATTTTAAAATCCATACCCATGAAACATCTATAAATTGTTTGAAAGAAATATAATCCATTTTTTAAATATTTTCTCATTTAATTTCTTATTTAATTTCTTATTTCCTTAAGAATTGTTCACAAAAGCATGTTAGGTAACTGGCAAACTCCGTGAAAATGAAATTAAAGCACTAAGAAATAGATTGTGGTAAAATAAAGAATTCATTCTGGGGGGGAGTTAAGATTGGACTTAAAATAATTTACATGTACTCACTCGGAGCTGAGTTTAACAAAATATGATTTATGTGCAAAGCATTTTTTTTGCTGCATAATTTATGAAGCAAAAATGTGGAATATAGTCAGCATATGGTGACTTGGGTTTGGAAGAGAGGATTTAAGCATAATAATTCAGCCTCTGGTTTATGCCATATTTCAATAAAATATCTGGCTTCCTTTGGTCCCTCCCATCCCCAGCACTCAACCCCCTACAGACACACATTCCATCACATCTTACACATTTTCTGCATTGCTTTCTGTATTCATTGTTTTCAACCTTAGAAAAGCAATGGCTTCTTATTATGCACTTTTCTTTCACACACCTCTAGTTATGTGCAGTATGTTCCACTGAAAATAAATAACTAGCAGGGCTGATTTGTATTTATTTATTTATTTATTTTCAAATCCCAGCTTTCTTGGGGTCTTTTGTGAAGTAAAGAGAAGGAATAAGGAAAATAGGTCTGGCAACTCTGTTTCATTATTTCAGACATGCATGGCCTTCTATACAATTTGCTTATTGATCTCAATAATGAAGACCAGAAAATTACATCCTCTCTTGTCTGTGGAGCTATGAATCACAGATTGCTCAACCGCTGTCAAATTAAACAACTTGCCTGTGCCTGATAAAGGATTCACATAGAAACTAAAATGATCATTAGCCTTCTGTTTAACCCAGTATATCACTTATGTTAAATAGAGTTAACATCATGGTAGACAGCTGTGTCCCCTCCTTCCAGTCAATTCAAGAATGTCTTCCTTCTGAACCACTAGTGTTTCCATAAGGTTTGAACCCTGTCTTTCTTGAAGAAGATTACGCCCAATATCTCTTTTTGCTGGACAGTGATGCTCAAAAACAAACAAAATAAAAACCAAGCCATACAAAGAGCACTGAAAGACTGTGGTTTCTGTCTGTAGGAAAGCTCCCAACTGGTACCAGAAATACTGTTTTCTAACTCTAATATTTGAATATCCAAAGTCATTCATAGATTTATTCCATCAAATCCCTACCATTAAATTCAGCCTGAGGTTGATCTGCAGAAGTAGGCTTTCATTCTAAATCACACAATTTGATCAAGAAGCTGAGTGTTTAAAGGGAGAGACCGACAACGGCATTTGGACTCCCAGTGTAACAGCACCTGGAAGCGTATTACTCCTTCAAAATCCAAAAAAGGAGAGCAAGTTTATGAAACTGATTTGGGGACTAAAAGCTACCAATTTATCTGAGTCCACTCTTCTCTCTAAATGTGGAATAATGATAGAAAATGCAATGTGCAATTTTAACGTGAATTTTACTTAAAACCAGATAAATCATTTGGGACAAGTTGCTTAGACTTCTGAACTTCATTTTCCTTATGTAAACCTGAGGGGTTTATTACATCGTAGATGATTTTCGTACTTTTAACTTTCTATATTTTAGTGCGTAGATAATCTCTGAAGCCCATCTGTATACTGAAATTTAAAATATATATATATTTCTTAAAGATTTCAATGAGTTTGGATAAGTTTCAAATTTACACTTATATTTATTTATGTAATTATTCACACAAATTTAAATGTGCTAGCTCTGCCTATGAGATCTTAAGTTGGGATATTCATCTAGGCTAGGTAAATATTTAAGTATTAACATACATCTGCTGAGGGCCAAATGAAATTCAATATCAAACTTCTTTTGGTCAGGAAGTCCTCCTACTTTGTTGATCTCAATTTTCTAATTTCTGCTCAAACATTCCTTATTGAAGACAAAGAATGTTAGTCACCATCCTCTTTAAAATCCTTAAAATATAAATTTCAACAACTAATTTCTATAACCTTGTCTCATCAAAGTAATAGAGCATCATTTATTTAAATATAAAATCATTTGATTTTTTTTTCATGTCTTTTAAAAGGCAGAAGCTGCAATAGATAATATAGATGTCATGGTGTATATAAAGAACAATGTACACAAATTGGATTGACTCTTCATACGAATTATCAGCTGATTATACAAAGAGGGAAGCTGGAATATTAAGAAGAAAAATAATTATAAAGATTTTGTCCGTAGGTCTGTCAGTAAATTCCCAATTTTAAAAACAACAATGATATTTTTAAAAAAACTATTCAAGGGGCGGAGCAAGATGGCGGAGGAGTAGGAGACCTGGATTTCGTCTCCTCTCAGGAATTCAGCTGGATAGGGATCAAACCATTCTGAACACCTACAAACTCAACAGGAGATCGAAGAAAAGAAGAGCAACAACTCTCTCATCAG
>NC_138370.1:14998676-15032143 GCF_054177405.1 Leptonychotes weddellii
AGCCTGGTGGTGGGTATTGAGGAGGGCACATTCTGCATGGAGCACTGGGTGTTATGCACAAACAATGAATCATGGAACACTACATCTAAAACTAATGATGTAATGTATGGGGATTAACATAAGAATAAAATAAAATAAATAAATAAATAAATAAATAACCGTGAATGTTAAAAAAAAAAACAAAACTATTCAAAATATTAATACCCACAAGTGAAATTATTCAAAGCATACACACCAACTTTTGTTATCTTTATCAAATAGCATCTTCTGTCTCCAGGTTAAAATGAAATTAAATTTATTTTCAAAAGGATGTTTATTCTTTGAAGATTAATTTTTTAGTTGCCTAGGGACATGATTGCTGTTCATATTTAAAAAGAAAACAAACCTCAAGTGTTATGTCATGGTGAGATACGTCATTAAACTACTATTAGAGATCACTTATATGCAGTTTAAAGCCAGTTTTCACTAATGACTCTTGTGGAAAACATGAAACCAGCAAGGACTCCTTGTAGTAATGAATTTTCCTTAATTCTTAGATCACTACAAAACCAATGGGATGCTATTGTACACTGGCTACTGGAAGATTTTGGTAAAACTTATGTTTTTCATGTTAGAATAAGGTTGTATGTGCCTGTATAAAGCCAAAGCTCCCAAAGTTCCCATGAAGAACTCATTTTATTATTTCATGTCTCTTTCATCTGCATCATGCCCAAGATATGATCAAGACTTTGTACTTTAACTAACTAAAACCCTTTCACCTTCCACTTCTTTACTTTGGCATTAGCCTGGAAAGACAATGTCATCATACCTATCTCCTAGGACACCACTAAGGGGGTAACCTCTGGAATTTAGAATAACTTATTTTTATATTTTAATCCCAGGTTAGGAAAAAATCTAACTGACCCTTGGTCTTCTTCTTTTTTTTTTTTTTTGTAAGATTTTATTTATTTATTTATTTATTTATTTGTTTGTTTATTTATTTGAGAGACAGAGAGAAAGAGTGCATGCACACATGCTCAGGAGCAGGGGCAGGGCCAGAGGGGTAGGTAGAGGAAGAGGGAAAGGATCCCAAACAGACTCCTCATGCTGAGTGTGGAGCCTGAGGCAGGGCTCGATCTCACGACCCAGAGAGCCTGACCTGAGCCAAAACCCCAAGACTGGGACGTTTAACTGACTGAGCCTCCCAGGTCCCTGATCCTTGGTCTTTTGATCTGTTCAGCTGGTTACCTTCAGGTTTAGCCTCCCGGTTTAGGACCATTATTATTCTGCTCCTCATTTTGCTTTGTATAATCATTTAAAAACTTTGCCTGTCAAATCTTTGTAAAAACAATATACTCAATAGGGTGATTCTGTCTCAATGTTTCAAGGTGATTTCTAATACTTAACAACCTTGATAAGATATAAACTTTCAGTAGGAAATGCCTGAGAATTCTCCCTCCTGCCCTTCCTTGTTACTCAGGGTGGCCTTAAATACTTTCCAGTTGCTATGCCCTTTCTTCAACATGGGACATGACAACCAGGAAATGTCCTTCCTGGCATCAAGGGACAAAACCACTAAATACAAAAAGACTGACTCCTCATCAGTGATGTTTTCAAGGAACAATCTTTATGTAAAAGTGAAAATGAATAAAGAAAACCTCATTCAAAATGGAGTGAGGAAGCCATGAAAAGGGAGTTCTTACCCACTACCACTTACCACAGCTTACACAGTCTAGGAGGAAGAAGGAAGATTTTCTATTGGCCCGGCAACTGCAAGCTGCCCTCCCTGATAGCCAATGAGAAGCCACCACCACTTTGAACTCTCATTTTCCTCCCATGAACTTTTGTTCAAAACAACTTCTTCCAGATTCCTTCTTTCCTCTATAAAAGGATGCTCCCCTCTTTTGTTCTCCAGACTTGTTTAGGGTTTGCCACAGTTTGCATGTCCTAAATTGCAATTTCTTTGCTATTCTCAAATAAACTCATTTGCAGCTTGATAACCTTTGTTGTTTAATTTTTAAGGTTGACAGCACACTGTCTTATTGTAAGATATATTTGATTTTTAGCACAGTGCAAAAAAACAAAACACAAAAAACCCCCAAAAAAGACCACCAAAAGCTTTAACATGCATACAACTTTTTTCTAATTTCATTTTGTTTTAAGCACATTTTAAATGTAGTTTCCTGACTTAGTAAGCATTGTCTAATTTATATAAAAATTATTATTATTATTATTATTTTTAAAGATTTTATTTATTTATTTGACAGAGAGAGAGACAGCGAGAGAGGGAACACAAGTAGGGGGAGTGGGAGAGGGAAAAGCAGGCTTCCCACGGAGCAGGGAGCCCGATGCGGGGCTCGATCCCAGGATTCTGGGACCATGACCTGAGCTGAAAGCAGATACCTAACGACTGAGCCACCCAGGCACAGAAATAGATAAAAGATTTAGAAAGGAAGAGACAAAATTGACAATATTACCATTCAATATAATTTTTGAAATAGATAACCCAAGAGACTATAAGCATAAACTACTAAAGCTTAGAAGAAGATTTGACACAGTTGCTGGATTATTATATAACTATATGAAATGATATTATATAAAACAAATAGTCCTTTTATGTGCCTATAATAATTGAAAAAGGACTTCCACATTGACAACAATGGAAAAAACTAGGACTAGATTAACCCTCCACCTAAAATCACTAGAAATCATACAAATACATGTTTTTAAAAACAGTTTCAGACTTTGAACAGCAGGTAGCAAGGACAGTCATCCTTAAGAAAAACAAAGGAGGATGCTTTAGGAGAGCCCCAGATCATTGCCTGTAGAGTGTCAAAGCTACAATATAAGAAGTAAAGACAAATGGAGTCTAGTGGTTTTGCTGAGTTGAGGAGCGGGTTTTGGTGTTCAAGGCAGACTATTGGAAGAAGAGGGTGCTGCAAAGGAAGAGAATTCTGGAGCGCTATAGAAGGGCGTCCTCAGATGCCTGCTGAGTATAGGTCTGCACATGCATGCACAGCAATTATACTAGATGAAGAAACAACCACCAAAAAAGAGTAGTGTGACAATTCTGAAGATTCACAAAGCCAGAGTAGAAAAACTTGCTAATTAAGAGGGTATTAGGCAGAGTCCTCAGAGGGAATTCCCTAAGTAATGGGGATGAATTAGCTATAAATTAAAGACTTCTTTTCTGTCTGATACTGCTGTAACAAAGCTTAGAAGCAACCCTGAAGAGTCTAAACTGATTATAAGAAGATTAATTGTATCCCAGTATACAGACCACTGTGTTTAAAGGAATACAATATTTTGTATAGTATATAATATATATACCATAGTACCACCTCAAGTTAGCATATGAAAGTAAAGATTTATATTAGAAACTCCAGAGCAACCACTAATACTATAAAAAAAAAAAACACAACAAAACTACAGCTAATAAGCAAATGGAGATAAGTTAGGATAGTAAAATATAACAATCCAAAATAAGGCAAGGGACAGAAAATAAGCAAAACAACAGCAATAAAAACATGTGAGACAAGTTGAAACAGATTATAAGATGATAGGTTTCAATCTAATTATATTGTAATGACATTATATGTAATAGTTTAAATACTCCAATTACAAAGCAGCAATTGTCATGTGGGATAAAAAAAAAAGACAAGAAATCCATTTTAGATATAAAGACCAAATATGCAGTAATACAAATTATGGAAAAAGATACACCATATGTTAAAAGTAAATGTCAGAAAAATATGTAACATGCTAAAACTAGTCAAAAAAGAGCTGGAATAGCTATATTAATATCAGAAAAATATTTCAGAGAAAAGAATATTACCAAAGATAAAGAGGTTGAATTCAGGGGTGCCTGGGTGGTTCAGTCGTTAAGCGTCTGCCTTCGGCTGGGGTCATGATCCCGGGGTCCTGGGATGGGGCCCCGTGTCGGGCTCCCTGCTCCGTGGGGAGCCTGCTTCTCCCCCTCCCTCTGCTTCTCCCCCTCCCTCTGTTTCTCCCCCTGCTCATGTTCTCTCTCTCTGTATCTCTGTGTCTCGAATGAATAAATAAAAAAATCTTAAAAAAAAAAAAAAGAGGTTAAATTCATAATGAGTTAAATAACTGAGGGAAAAAAAAAAAATCAAGGTGCCTCGGTGGCTCAGTCAGTTGAGCAACCAACTCTTGATTTCAGCTCAGGTAATGATCTCAGAGTCCTGAGATCTGAGCCCCTTGTCAGGTTCCATGCTCAGCAGGGAGTTTGCTTGGGATTTTCTCTCTCTTTCCCTCTACCTCCCTACCCCTCACTTGCATGCAAGAACTCTCTTGCTCTCTCTCTAAAAAAAAAAAAAAAGTTAGAAAACCTGCATAGCTCCACTTTTATTAAATCAGTTGAATTTGTGGTTAAAAATCTTTCCAAAAATAAGGACACCTGAGTGGCTCAGTCGTTAAGCGTCTGCCTTCGGCTCAGGTCGTGATCCCAGGCTCCTGGGAATAGGCTCCGCATCGGGCTCCCTGCTTGGCTGGGAGTCTGCTTCTCCCTCTCCCATTCCCCCTGCTTGTGTTCCCTCTCTTGCTCTCTCTCTCTCTCTGTCAAATAAGTAAATAAAAAATCTTTAAAAAAAAAATCTTTCCAAAAATAATTCCAGACTAGGGGCATTCACAGGCGAATATATTTTAAAAAGAAATAAAACAAAGTGAATACATTTAAAGAAGAAATAAAATTAATTGTACACAAACTATTCCAGAAAACAGAAAAAGGAAAATATTACTTCTCATTGCATTCTGAGTTGAAAAACATAAAAACTTTATAAGAAAATACTTTCTTTCAGAAACGTAGACACAAAATCCTCAATAAACTATTAGGAAATTGACTCAAGCAAACATAAAAATGATAATACATCACAACCAAAGGAGGTTTATTCCAAGAATGCAAGACCATCTCAACATCTGAAAATCAATCAATGTAATTCACTGTATTAATAGACCGTGTAAGAAAAAAACATATGATTATCTCAAGAGTTGCAAGAAAGGCATTTGACAAAATTTAACACCCACTCCTGATTTTAAAAAACAACCCCCAAAATATCTCTCAGCAAACTAATGAGAAATATCTATAAAAACAAACAACAACTTCGGCTAATATCATACTTAATGTTGAAAAATTAAATGCTTTCTCCCTTAAATTAAGAACCGAGGTCATATGCTCTCACCACTCCTAGTCAGCATGTTGCTGATGTTGTGCAATAGGCCAGAAAAAGAAGTTAAAAATGCACAGATTGGAAAAGAATGTATAAAATGGTCTTTGTTCTCAGACAACATGACTATCTATATAGGAAATTACAAAGTATCTACAAAAAAGCTATTAGAATTAATAGGTGAGGGCGCCTGGGTGGCTCAGATGGTTAAGCGTCTGCCTTCGGCTCAGGTCATGATCCCAGGGTCCTGGGATCGAGCCCCGCATCGGGCTTCCCGCTCCTTGGGAGCCTGCTTCTCCCTCTGTTTCTCTCTGTCTCTCATGAATAAATAAATAAAATCTTTAAAAAAAAAAAAGAAGTCTTTAAATAAAAAAAAAAAGAATTAATAGGTGAATGGCAAGAATTAATATGTGAATTAGCAAGATCACAGGATACAAGAATTCAAATATCAATTGTATCTTTATGTGATAGCAATGAACAATTTAAAAATGTATCTTAAATAAGTACCATTAACAATAGCATCAAAAAGTGTCAACCATTAGGTAGGGATAAATCTAACAACATATGTGTAAGATTTACATGCCAAAAACTATTAAAAAATGATAAAAGATTTCAAAGAGCTTATAAATGAAGAGATACTGTATTCGTGGACCAGAAACTCAATACTGTTTGGATGTCAATTCACACCAAATAGATCTACTGAGTCAGTTCAGTGCCGATCAAAACCCCGAAAGGCTTTTTTTTTTTTTAAGAAATTGATGAACTGGGGGTGCCTGGGTGGCTCAGTCGGTTAAGCATCTGCCTTTGGCTCAGGTCAGGATTCTGGAGTCCCAGGATCAAGCCCCCCACATCGGGATCCCTGCTCAGCAGGGGAGTCTGCCTCTCCCTCTGCCCCTCACTGCTCTTGTGCTCTCTCTCTCACACTCCCTATCTCTCTCTGTCAAATAAATAAATAAAATCTTTAAAAAAAATTGATAAACTGATTCCAAAATTTGTGGAGAAATAACAAACCTAAAATATCCAAAACAATTTTGAAAAAGAACAAAGTGATATGAGATAAAACAAAATGCTGTAGGAAGGGAGAAACGGCAAACCAAAAGTCCTAACAGAACACACCAAATACGGCCTCGGTTGAGCAAAGCAAATTTAAACACAGCTTTAAGAGTTGAAACACAGATCTCCCAAATGTTAATGAGCTACCACTAGCACGAACATGACAAAGTTATTGGATTATTTGTTCAATTTATACTCTGGTGTAGAAGATTCTGTGTCATAAAAAGAATATTTATTTTGCTGACTTGGAAAAGTTGCCAAGGCAAACACACACCTGTTAATACACCATTAATTTAGTCACTGTTCTCAGGTTTACTTAAAACTTATGATGGGGGAAAAAAATGGTGACTTCTTAGAAGGGGAAAAAATAAACACAAATAGAAGAGAAAGCATTGGTAGGACTTTCAGAGGTTTGGCATGGGTTTTATGCTGCTGAAGAAAACGAACATGTAGATTCCCTGGGTGGATTTTCATTATAGACAAAGAAACAGTGACCAAGGCACGTGGAATGGAGCAGTCAGTGAAAAGTTTCCCTAAGGAGAAGTGAACCAGAAACTTGAATGGAAAGTGGATCAAAATTAACTCTTCGTGCCAATAATCTTCAGTCAATGTGTAGAGAAGAGAAAACCTTTCTATACCTCTGTTTTTAAGGCAGTAAAGGACAGCACACCAAAAGTTAATCATTAATGACTCACATCTTGGGCCGCCTGGGTGGCTCAGTCAGTTAAGCGTCTGCCTTCGGCTCAGGTCATGATCCTGGGGTCTTGGGATCGAGTCCCGCATCAGGCTCCCTGCTCAGTGGGAATCCTGCTTCTCCCTCTCCCACTCCCCCTGCTTATGCTCTCTCTCTCTCTGACAAATAAATAAATAAAATCTTTAAAAAAAAATGACACCTGTCTTAATCATTTTTTTTTGGAAGGTGGTACATATCTTATTTGCACTGCATTATTCACAAAGAATAATAACTTCAGCCTCATATAACTTTAATTATAAGTCCTCACCGTCCAGCATTGCTCAGGAGATTTATGAACCATTAATAAATAAATTAATCACTCGTTCCTGTCTCTCCAGTAGGAGCCCTGCTGTCGGGGTTGGGCATGGCCAGCGAGTCACAGCTGGGTCAGCAATCCATGACTGCATCTGCCCCGGAGAGCTCACTGCCAGCCCCTTCTGGGGCCTCTTTCCCACATGAACTTGCTCTCTGTCATGTAGTTTATATTTTAAGTCAAATGATTCCAAACACATCCTTTAACATTTCTATAAAATCTGTCTCATACATTTTTGTGAAAGAAATACCAAGCAAAAACGTTACATTTCTGCAAGTAGAGAGTCTTTACTTAGAGGCTTTTCTTTAATTCACAGTTACCCATATGCCAAGTTGATTTACTGTTCCTTATTCAGGGACTCTACTGTTTATGACTCAGATCATTTTTGCCCTCATGGAATTTGCTTACTGAACATTTGAGTGACTCATTTGAACCCAATTATCTCCTTCTTACTAGTTTATATATTCTCCTTTTCACCAAGTATGTCAAAGATTATAAATGTTTCATAAATTGCTCTTGATTTTATTAGTTGGAGGATATTCTTCATATTGTAAAAGTTAATTATAGTTAAGGAATGAGGACCTTTGTATCTTAAGTTTTAACTGCTCAATGGATTAACTTTAAAAATACATTTATGGAGATTTCTGATCTTCTCCACAAGCTTTATCAAATGGGCATGATAATATTCCTTCCTTGATTTATCTGACCTGCACTCTTCTTGGTTTTGTTTTGTTTTGTTTTTGGTTGCTTCATTTCAGATTTCTTTGCTGTAACCTTCTGCCTTTTATATATTGGTATCTTTGGGGGTTCTAGCCTAAACTGTACTCTTTTCCCAGTCTTTACATTCTCTCTGGGTGATTATCCACTTGATTGTTTTTGATTACTATATATACTATTAATTCCAATGTCCCAATCTTTATCTCTGCCTATTCCTTTCTTTTTCTAAGCTTCAGACTCGTCTGCTTGCTCAAGCAAGCATGGGATTATCCTGCATGTATCTCAATCTCAACCTGTCCAAAATAAATGCAATACCTACCACCTCCCTCTCTACACTTGCTTCTCTGAATGTGTTCCCTATCTCAGTGAGTGGCATCCCAGATGCTCAAATCAGATTTCTGGGGCCCATTCTTTGCTCTTTCTCATCCCACACTCTCCATTCCAGCAATCACAACATCTTGTCATCAGTAGATAAACCCGCCCCAGTCTTTCTTCCCCATTAGCATCACCACATGTCATGCTGTTATCATTTCTTGTAGCCTCACTGTAATTTTCCCTCCTGCTTCTAACTTGGCCCTGCTCCAATCCATTTAGCACAATGTAGTCCAAGTGATCCTTGTAAATTTCAAATATAATCATGCTGTTCCTTTGCTTAATACCAATCAATGATTTCTCGTGGCTCTAAAGTAAAACCTACTTAAGATGGTTTACAATTCCTACATGTCTCTATCCCAATCTTACCTTTCTAACCTCATTTCTCTCTCACCAAGATAAACTTTGAACTCAACAGTCCTACTATTATGAATTATTTTCATTTGCTAAATATACTATTTCTCAATTTCAACACTTAACAGTTGCTGTTGGTTCTGGCTGGAATACTCCTGACATCCCCCCCCCTGCCCGTGCCCACTTCCAACTAACTAATCCCACTTATCTTTATCTTTCACAGATCATCTTAGATATAATTTCTTCTGAGATTCATTACTTTGATGCTCAAGGCTGATCTAGGCGCTTCTAATGTGCTTTCTCAATTTCTTTATAATACCAATTTTTATACTATATTTCAATGGTACTCAACATTTTTTTCTTCTTTGTTATACCTGAAAGACGATCCCCTACTATATTGTGATTCTTTTTCTTTCTTTCTTTCTTTCTTTCTTTCTTTCTTTCTTTCTTTCTTTCTTTCTTTCTTTCTTTTTCTTTCTTTCTTTCTTTCTTTCTTTTTCTCTTTCTTTCTTCTTTCTCTCCCTCTCTTTCTTTCTTTTTCTTTTTTCCTTCCTTCCTTCCTTCCTTTTCTCTCCCTTCCTTCCTTCCTTCCTTCCTTCCTTCCTTCCTTTCTTTCTTTCTTTCTTTCTTTCTTTCTTTTCTTTCTTTCTTTCTTTCTTTCTTTCTTTCTTTCTTTCTTTCTTTCTTTCTTTCTTTCTTTCTTTTCTTTCTTTCTTTTTCTTTCTTTCTTTCTTTCTTCCTGTATAGTTGACACACAATATTATATTAGCTTCAGGTGTACAACTGAGTGATTTGACAAGTTTATACATTATGCTATATTCACCACAAGGATAGCTACCATGTGTCCTGTTACATCGCTATTACAATATCATTGACTGTATTCCTTGTGTTGTGCCTTTTATTCCCATAACCTATTCTAAAAGCCTGTATCTCCCACTCCATTTCATCCATTTTGCCCAACTCATTATCCCCCTTCCTTCTGGCAGCCATCAGTTTGTTCTCTGTAATTATAGGTCTGATTCTGTTTTTGGTTTATTTATTTTTTTTAGATCCCACTTATGAGTGGAATCATATGATATTTTTTTCTCAGTCTGACTTATTTCACTTAGCATAAGGTCCACCCATGTTGTCTCAAATGACACAATCTCATGCTTTTTATGGCTGTGTAGTATTTCACTATATATGATTATATATATATATGTGTGTGTATGTATATATGTATATGCTCACACACACAAACACCCCACATTTTCCTTATCCATCTGTCTATTGATGGACATGAGTAGATTGCTTCTGTATCTTGGCTATTATAAATAATGCTGCAATAAACGTAGCGGAGCAAATATGTTTTCAAATGAGTGTTTTCATTTTCTTTGGGTAAATACCCAGTAGTGAAATTTTTGGCTCATATGGTATTTCTATTTCTAGAAATATTTTGAGGGACTGCCAGGGTTTTCCACACTGGTTGTACCAACTTGCATTCCCACCAGCAGTGCACTAGGGTTCTTTTTTCTCTACAGCCTCACCAACACTTGTTATTTCTTGTCATTTTGATGTTAGCCATTCTAACTGGTATAAGATGATATCTCTTTGTGGTTTCGATTTTCATTTCCCTGATAGTTAGTGATGACAAGCATCTTTTCATGTGTCTGCTGGCCATCTGTATGTCTTCTTTGGAAAAATGTCTAGTTAGGCCCTCTGCCCATTTTTTTAAATCAGATTGTTTCTTGTCAGTACATGAAATTCCAGGTGTGCTTTAAGGGAAGAAAACAACCCCAAAGATGTCAGGTGTGTGTCCACATAATTAATTTCTGCTATTATTCCAGGAATGTGACCCAAATTTATTAGAACTGTGCTTAAGAACAGTAAAGGCCTTAAAAACTATCAAAAGCCTTAAAATATGCATACAGCAATTCTAATTCTGGGAATTTATGCTGGTGGAATAATTAAGAATTAGCATCAATATTTAACTTCACAGCAAGCATTTTTATAATGGTGAAAAGTGTGAACAGCTTAAATAAGCAATAATACAGGATGGATTTATTAATGTATGTCACATTTATATAATAAACTACAACCAAACAATAAAAACCATATTTTAGAAATGCATTTATTGGTATGAAATATATTTTAATGATACATAATAGCCAAAAAATATTGCCAAATAGCACGCGTATGATTTCATATGCTAAATTATATTTAGGTATTTAATATATCGTATAAAAAAGAGTATTCACTAACATTTGATCTGATTCACAGGTTCCATAGCCCTGGTATAAAATAATTTTTTAAATATTCTCTTTACGATTTTTGTCTTTGGTTATTTTTTTTTTTACTCTGAGAAGTGTGTTTGGAGTATCATAAAATGTTCCAAAGTATTAAGGAATGTGGGAACCATAGAGGAGTCTAGCTCAAATGTTTACTGAGATCTTCGTTCATCACTTTTCTATTAACTCAGGTTTTTCCCAGGAGGACTGCCCAATTGCCTCTTAGCAGCAGAAGGTCCTTCTAAGAAAACTGAAGGGAACAATTATATGCTGTGTTGCAGCAGTTTCAGACTTTCGTAGTTTCGTGTAAACTGTGGATATTTCCTGGAGGATAGTGTCTTGTTAATGGAAGTCCATTCTTGTTTGATCAGGTGATAACCGAGGGTATGGTGTCAATGAGATTAAACACACAATCCGTGGCTGGGCTGTTACAGTAGGAAATACTTTAAATTTGAATCATTTTCATAACCAGAATTTGCATGACAGGGTTTTTCAGTAATATATAAAGAAAATGGTGGCTTTTTAACACTTCTAAAATACTGGACTTATTTTAGAAGAATGTTACTGTCGGTGTTACTAAAATTTAAATGATCATCCTAAGATTTCTTACAGAAAAATCCTTAATTGTGTTATTTAGACTCATTGCCCTTAAACTTTAATTAAATCCCTTCTGAGACTTCTATTACAAATACACTAGTAAGGGTTTGTTACATACCTTACCAAAACTTTTGCTTTAGGGTAAAATAGATATTGAATAGTTCAGACTAAAGGAGCTCTAAGGAATCATTAGTATGAGTCATACAAAGAACCTACTGAATTAGGGATTCCTGAAAGGCCAGTGGTATCTTTTGAGCTCACTGTGGTATGGAAAGAAATTTAATGACTCTACTGAAATAATATTCAGCTTCAGTAAATTTGTCTGCCGAGCTATTTTGCTAAGAGATATTATAGTAATAACCCTCTTCTTTAAAGTGAGCAGTAAAAGAAATTAATATAAATGCATGTAAAATCATGTCAGTTTCTCAAACTCCAGAGAGCTTGGTTTGTTAAACGATAGTTACGATTTCTATTTTGATTGAGACCCTGATAAAATCCAGCCAGATTCATTCACTGCATAAGTCCCTTCCAGGGAGAGGAGAGAAGTATTTCTGCAGCTCCAAGAACTCATCCAGGCTAAATAACTCACTGCAGGTAGAACTTACTAGCTGGTAACACAGGAACCGGAGAGACCTTGTGGATCTACATGAAGTTTGGGCATTGTCCTGGAGTCTGTATACAGATGATCTAAAGATACTTGACTGTCCACATGAATGTAATGACTCACCTGAGATGATCCAGCTAGTCTGCAGCCCCCAAACATGCCGCAGATATCTTTTCTGCCACGTATGTGCTAGACCTGCCCACTTTATTCTCTACTTGCTTTTAGCCACGACTCTCTGTGCTTCCTTCAATAATTTAGAGCTAGGCAGTCACCCCTATCTGACATATCCAGAAAGTAAAAAATATATTTAAATGCAATCAAAGAAAAATGATGAGGAAATGAGTAGGGATGCAAATAGCTTACAAGGTACTAAATATTCTTTCATTTCCCAATTTTCCACTACAGTAGATTTCCATGTTCATCTTCAACTTGGGCTTTTAAGATAATAATGCAATGCTGATTCATAGCCTTAGATTATGCAAAGATAAAATAGATAAATATTGGATGCTATACTCAGCCCAGGTGCCTCCTCAGCACTGAAGGACATAGTCCCTCAGCTACTTAGAGGACTGCTGAGGGTCCTCAGCTATCAACTCTCTTGGAATTGGCTTTTGGTGAGGAAAGCTACACCTGTCGATGCCACAATCCCCTCCTAGGGTCAGCTTTTCCTCAATTATGACCAGTACAGCTGGTCATCTAGTTTGTATAGAACTAGATATAGCCTCCGGTTGGAATTTATACAGATTTGTGTGTGGGGATGAATAACCTGGAGAAATAGTCAGGGGCCTAGAGAGAGAGAGATCAGATCACAGACAAGGATATCTGGAGTAGTAGCATGTAGCTGGAACTATGGGAGTGGGTACAATGTATGAAAATATTTGAACTGCATTTTAACACCCACCAGAAAGCATCTATCCTGAAAGGGACAACAAAACCAAATGCCTCAGCCAGCTTCTGTCATTGGCAACGTGAGTGGTAGCGTAAGGATACATAAAGGGAGGGGGCACCTGGGTGGCTCAGTTGGCTAAAGCGACTGCCTTCGGCTCAGGTCATGGTTCCGGAGTCCTGGGATCGAGTCCCACATCGGGCTCAGCAGGGAGCCTGCTTCTCCCTCTGACCCTCTCCCCTCTCATGCTGTTTCTCTCTCTCTCTCTCTCAAATAAATAAATAAAATCTTAAAAAAAAAAAAAGGATACATAAAGGGAGTACCTCTGGTGTAAGGAATAGAGACTGTACATGGGATTAACAGCAGGAGCTCCCTCTCATTAATCTTGTCTAGTTCTTGGTGCTACCAAACCAAATATCAACCTGCCAGAAACAAAGACTAAATTTTGGTCCCCAGTATCACATCATTCCTTGAGGAGATCAGCTAGCCAGCTAGTACAAGTTGCCCACAGTGTACTCCTTTCTTCCTGGAAGAGGCAGTGACTTATCTTGACAGTAACAGAGATACATTCTGAATATGGATTTGTTTTCCTACCTGCAGGGTCTCAGCTAACATCACTTTCTGAGAGCTTAGAGTGTTGGATTCAATGATAGTCATTTCATTTATTATGTCAGTCCAAGGGACCCACTTTAAAGCAAAGCAGGATCATCAGTGGGGTACATGATGATAGGATCTACTGGTCCTATCAGATCTCCATGCCACATAACTCAGAAGATGCCCATCGGACAGAGTGACAAAACAGCCTGTTTAAACACAATGGAGGTGCAAACTCAGGTATGTTTCCCTGTGAGATGTAATAACATCTTCCAGGACATAGCATATACTCTAAATCAATGAGCATGATATGGCGACAGGTCCCTAATAAGTAGAATGCATAGGTGAGAACCAAGGACCAGAAGTAGAAGTGGTGCCTTTACCAACATTCCTAATTATCCCTTTGAGGAATGTGTGCTTCTTGTTTCTGAAACTCTAGGGTCTGTGGTTTTAAAGATCTTGGTTCCCAAAGGGATAATGTTTCTGCCACAGGCATATCATCATCCCATTGAAATTTAACCTCTGGTAGCTGCCTGGGCACTTTGAATTTCTTACGGCAAGGGGCCAGCAGACAAGAAAAGAAGTTACTCCCCTGATAGACATAATCAACCCTCATTGTCCATGGTCCTCCATCTCAGGAGGTAGAGCTGCCACTCCAGGGAGGCTGCAATGGACTGGATGTCTGCGTACACTCCAAATTCACATGTTGAAATCCTAACACCCCAGTGTGATGGTATTTGGACGTGGGGCCTTTGAGAGGTAATTAGATCATGAGGGTGGAGCCCTCATGAATGGGATTAGTGCCCTTATAAAGAAGACCTTAGGAAAAAAAAAAAAAAAGAAGACCTTAGAGAGATCCCTCACCCTTCCGCCATATTGAAGACACAGGGAAGACAGCATCCATGTATGAACTGGGAGGCAGAGCCTCACCAGACACTAAATCTCTTGCCACCTTGATCTTGTACTTCCCAGTCTCCAGAACTGTTATTGTTTAAGGCACAATACCAGTCCATAGTATTTTTGCTATAGTACCCTGAACAAACTAAGAGGCATATGTTGGGCATTCAGGTAATCCACTTTTAGAAAAACTTTGACAATTTGTGTTAGTAAATGGACATGTTCGACAGCCACAGCCTGAGGAAAGTATAGCACCTAGGCTCTCATGGCACCAGATGATCCATCTAGAAGAGTGGAGGTTATATTTGAGGGTTAGGGGAATCTGGAATGGATGGTAGAAGATAGAAAGTGGGTATCGGGTGTGACCTTGAGACCAGCTGCTGTGATGAGGTCTATAATTTTCCTCCAGGAAGCCCACTGGAATCCTTGAAGGTCCTACTCCAAACTTATACAAAGAAGTAGAACACCCATAGCAAGGAATGAACTGTAGTTGATGCCGCCGTGTTGCCCAGACTCTTTTTCAGACTGAAGGACCTATGCCTACCCTTCCCGCTGATTGCACTCAGCTCTTGAGGCTCGCCAAGATTGCCCTTGACTGAAGAAAGCCTCTCACCCAGGTTCACACTGCATTCCCAAGGACAACCTGTCCAGTGACTGGTTGATGTAGGTGCATAAATTCTCACTGTCTTTGCTTGAACTCGAATTCTAAAGGGCCATCCCAACTTCAGAGATCCTCACAGGGATAGCTGAAGAAGCTGTATTTCTCACTCTTCCTATTCTTGTTTCTTTCCTTACCCCACAGGTGTTAAAATTAAGAGTACTCACCAATAAACTTCCTGCATGCTCATCTCTGCCTCAGAGTCTATTTCCCAAGAACTTCCCTGCATCAATGGTTTTGGCTATTAGACTACTGTGCAGTTGGCAGTGCAAAGTCTCAAACCTGGAACACTCTCCAGTGAACTCAAGTTCCCTGACTCTACACAAGTAGTAAGCCTTCTTTTTTTTGTGGGGTCAAAGGCTCTAGTGAAATCATAGACCTACTCCAAAGGGCTCTTTCTTCTCAGCCCAAGTTTTGACTCTATTTCTCTGGCTGGGAGTGTACTTCCCAGACCGCTGACTTGAAGACTTCAGTTCTCCATCTTCCAAAAAAACATCAGAATCTTTCTATCAGTTTTGTTAGTGCAGCACTGCCCAACAGATATCCAGGGCAAATCACATGCATCATTTATAATTTTCTAATATCCATATTCATAGTTAAACATGTGAAACTGATTTTAATAATATAGCTTATTTAACCAAATATATCCAAAATGTCATCATTTTAACATGTACTCATTACAAAAAAATATTAATGAGATATTTCACATTCTTTTTTTTTTGGAACTAAGTTTATTGTATCTGGTGTGTACTTTATTCTTATACCATATCTCATTTCTGGCTAGCCATATTTTCAGTGTTCAATAGGCACACGTGGCTAGTGGCTGCCCTTTTAAACAGTGCATTTTTTAGGGTCTTAGCTGAATCAGCCACATGTCTCTGAGGAAGAAAGGACTCAATATTCATATGCAGATGACTGTAGAGTCAGAGCCCTAAATCAGACTGAAAGTGTCAATGCTTGCTTTAAAGTGGTAATCTTTTCTTTTACCAGGAGACTCACTCTAAATGTGAGTCTAGAATTTGATTTGGAGTGCACTTTGGGACCTAAATTTTAGGATGCAGGCTTGACCTACAGTGTTATGGTGATTAATACACTTAAGGAATGGTTGAGGACCTTGTGATTGAGTCATGACAAACACCGTTAATTGTAACATAGCAGTGTGTTGACTCTTCCTGGCTTTTAGATGATGTATTTGTTAGAGTCATGGAGTTACCTGTCTTTAAAATCATTGGGAGTTAAGTCCAAGATAATTTATTTGACTCAAACACTACAATAATCATGTTATGTGACCTATGGGAATAGGTATCAAATACTCTATTAAAAAATAAATTATGTCATTTCATGAAGTCATCTTATTAAGGATGACTACAAAACCCATGAAATAACCCTGTTTTCTAAATTTATATGTCCTAGATTTATTATTATTCTCAAACTAATTTTTAAGAAAGTAATTTTAGTTTTTGGTATAAAAATAATAATTATACATTAAATTATACTAAATTTGTGTTATGACTCTAAAGTTATATTTGCTTGGACATATTTGGGTACTAATAGTAAGATGTTTAAAACTGCTGCCTGGGTTCATATCCTAGGCTCACTATTTAGTAGCTGTGTGACCTTAGGCAAGTCACTGATACTTTCTGTATTTGAGTTTCTGTCCCATATTTGTAAAAATAAAGTAAAATAAAAATACTATACCTTCCTTTTAGAGTTGATGTGAAGATTATATGAATCAGTAGATATAAGGCATTTAAAAAGTGCTTGGCACAGGAGCTCCTGGGTGGCTCTGTTGATTAAGCATCTGACTCTTCAACTCAGCTCAGGTCATGATCTTAGGGTCCTGGGATCAAGCCCCACATTGGGCTCTGCACTTAGCGGAGAGACTGCTTGAGATTCTGTCTCTTCCTCTCCCTCTGTCCTACCCCCCACTCATTCACACACGTACTCTCTCTCAAATAAATAAATAAATATTTAAAAAAATAAAAATAAAATAAAAAGTGCTTGGCACAGAGTTAAGTGCTTAATCCATTATTGTTTTTGAATGCCTATTATAGGTAGGACAATGAGAAGTTGCACTTGAATAACTGCTTGAACAGACATTATCCCATTTAATTCACACAATGACCCTGGGATGTAGCTGCCTCCACCTTACTTACGAAAACAAAGGTCAGAGAAATGGAGCAATTTGTTCAAGGTCATACTGCTACTCAGTGGTCAGGTTAAGGTGGCCAAGTTCAAAGCTAGTGAACACAATCCGGTAGCTATCTTAGTATTGCTTCATAGCCTTTTTCCTCCCCCTCTCAGATTTATTATGAATCTTTCAGTCTGGCCATGTCATCTGTTTGGTCCGTTCTCCAGAAGTCAGGAGATTAGATCTGAATCTCAGTCAATCTTGTCTTTGATGCAACAGGCAACTGAAATCCTTTCTTAGAATATATATCAATATAAAGCTTGGTTCTTCCAGAGGCCCCGTGAGCCGTCTTTGAGTTTGTTGATGAAATACCTGTTCTAGCTTAGACCACAGATATTGCTTTCTGAATTTTTTTTATTCAAACGAGTTTGCACACTTTTATTCATCTGAGAACAAGATTTCCTGCAAATCCATCTGAGACCTACAATATATGCATGTGGATTTGTATTAAAAACAAATTCACCACTTTGCCCTTCAGCCTTTCCTCAAAGTCTCAAGGATATCAAACTCTGTTACCTCACTGGTTGAACACCGTTTCTATGTTATAAAATAAAGCTGCACATTGAGTCACATATAGTTTTCAAAGTATCCCAAGAGTTGTTTCCTGTGCAGCAAGATTAAACCAACAGTAAAAATCCATCTTTTAATAAAAAATTTTAAAACACACAAAATTAAAAATCTATTAAAGAGAAGCTCTTGATTTGCTAAAATCTGTTTTTCAAAGGAACATTTCATCAATTTTCCTATCAGAGAATACAGCATTCTGAACTGAGGGATATCTAGTACCTCTTCATTAATAGAAAATTACTAAACTTAGTCATAATGCTATATAAAACTATAAATGACAAATTCTTAGAAACCACAGACAGATAATGATGAATGTCAACATTTATAAGAAAGGAGAATAATGCTTAGCTATATCATAATCTATTAAAAAATATTTTTAACTATAGGTTTGTGGATTACTTTATTTAAAAAAATAATTTAAAGGGAAAATCAGTTTAATTATCAACACAAAATATTGTGAAATGGAGTTAATATCATTTTTAATGTTTCTGGACTTCTTTTTAAGGGCTAATATTTTTTAAAAAATAGAGAAACTGCAATAGCCATCAGGAAATTCAAGTAAAAACCACAATAAGATGCCACTAGGATGGTTATAATAAAAAAGACAGATAATATCATGTATTGACAAGGATGTAGAGAAATTGGAACCCTCTTATACTACTGGTGGAAATGTAAAATGGTACAACTGATTTGGAAAACAAAGAATCTGGCAGTTCCTCACATGGTTAAATATACAGTTATCATATGATCAAGCAATTTCACTCCTACATGTATACCCAAGAGTAACAAAAACATATGTCCACACAATCATTTGTACACAAATGTTTATAGAAGCATTATTCATAATAGCTCAAAGTGGAAACAACCCAAATGTCCATCTGATGAATGGACAAATAAATGAGACATAACCATATAGTGAAATATTATTTGGCAATAAAAAGGAACTAATTACTGATACAACATAAGTGAACCTTAAAATCATCATACTAAGTGAAAGAAGTCAATCACAAAGGACCACACATTGTGTGATTTCATTTATATCATGTCAAAAATAGGCAAATAGACAGAGTCAGAAAACAGATCAGTGGTTGCCTAGGATTGGGGAAGATAGGGTTTGGGGGTGGAGGCTAAGGAGTACAGTGTTTTTTTTGAGGGTAATGAAAATTTTCTAGAATTGATTGTGGTGATGGTTGTACAACTCAGTGAATATATTAAAAGCCATTAAATTGTACTCTTTAAGGGGCGCCTGGGTGGCTCAGTCAGGGAAGCAGCTGCCTTTGGCTCAGGTCAGGAACTCAGGGTCCTGGGATCGAGCCCTACATCGGGCTCCCTGCTCGGCGGGGAGTCTGCTTCTCCCTCTGTCCCTTCCCACCGCTTGTGTTCTCTCTCTCAAATAAATAAATAAAATCATAAACAAATAACTAGTACTCTTTAAATGGGTAAATTGGATGGTATGTGAATTATACCACAACAAAGCATTTTTTTTTTTAAGAAACAGCAAAGTAGGTCACTATTTAATTGAAAGAAATCTTTTTTTGCCTCCAGATTTGTGTGAAGGTCTTTCCAAAGTCTATTGTATGTAACACATTGAATTAATATAAAGGACTTAAATAATACTGGGTTGTTATTATATTTTACTAATTCTTAATCAAAATATATGCTAGATAGATACGTGCTATTTAGTATATAATTACTCCTTGCATGGGTTATAATGTTTTTAAATAGTATTCAGATACTACAGTTATGTAAAGTCTCTGAAATGAATATTCTAGTTATAGAAGTATATCCTTTAAAATAATTAAGCATATGTATAGTTATTTCATTTCAAGGATGTTCACTAATATCATTTCTAATAGTGAAAATTTAAGACAACCAAAATGTCCAACAATAAGTATTAGTTTAGGCAATATCACAACATTCAATGATACAATACTCACCCATTTTTAAAAATTCTTGGAAATATTGATTGAAATGGATGTGCTTATAATACAGGATGTGGTGAACAAAACAGGTTTTAGATGAGCATGTATGGTATGATCCTTTTTTATTAAAGATATGCTCAAAACAGTGATCTGTTAATAGCAGTGATTATCTGTGGACAGTAGGATGATTATGGATGTGTGCCTTCCCCTTCATTTGTCTATATTTATAAGTCTTTCTCAAATGGATATCTGTTGATTTGGTAATCTGGAAGATATTTTTAATTGTTTTTTAAGTAACTAAATAGCATTTTAGTGTTTACAGCAGCGATCACAAGGCCCTGTATCACTCCCCCAATATTTCACCTGAGAGGTTAGCTCAGGTTACCCTGAAAAGAAAAAAACCTGATAGAATATATAAAAAGGCAGAGGAGCGGTCCTATCTACCTGTTTTTCCATGAGGACAGTAGATGATTCATCATGGACTGATGGTACTTAACATTATTCAGGCTGTTTTCATCCATCATTATGTAGTCACTGGAAACCCCCTACCATCCTCATCCTGTGGAAGAAATGACAGACTGTGTGTTTCAAACAAGGTTCTCAGTTGTAAACAACAACAACAATGAGTTTGGCTAATCTAAGCCAAAGGACTGGACTGAAAGTATGTAGAGGCCTCAGAGAATGAATAGGAGGTAAGAGAACCTGCCTAGAAAACCAGCAAGAACCAAAGGGATCTAGAAGCTAAGAAGTAACAAATTTCTGGATGGGATATCGCCACCCAGTACTGCCCTATGTCCAGACAAGAAGAGCCCTTATCCTAAGCTCTGGGTTTTAAAGGACACAACTTGGCCTTCTTCTGAATACAACCTTCTCTATGAAGCAAAAGTCTATGAAACAAAGGGAACACCAAGTTCTGTGTTCTTGACCATGCTCTGGATACATAAGACCCCAGAATTCCTTGCAGAAATAGTTCTGAATCCACCTCCAGAACTATGCAGGTCTCTTCACAGGCTCTACCCACTCAAGAATGGACCACAGACAGGGGGGGCCAAGGTAAAACTTTCTGTTGAGGGATAGAAATGGAGGTTGGATCTGCAGTCCAGGGTGTGCGTATGCATAGGCACAAAACCCCTTGCAGAGCAGGACAGAACCAGGAACACAAGGAGGAAGAGAGAGGGTCGGCAGACTAGGGCCAAGCCCTAGGGGTCCACTCTTCTCAAGCTTCCAGCATCCAGCATGCTGCTCCAAGGGATCTGAGAATTCTAAATTCAAACCTGGTCACCTTGTTTTTATGAAAATAACAGTCGTCAAGGTATAAGAATAAAAATATTATGCATATTATTAAACAGTTCATTAGACTGATTTACGACTTTTAAATATTTAGTTTTATGATATATGGGCTTCCATGGGTATTGCTGGGCCTTGCAAACACTACCATTGGCAGACACACCTAATAAAAGTATATTCTTGTCATTCCTTCATCTTTGGATTTTTTTTCTCAAGATTCTGTCTTGAAATTAAATCAACTGTGCCCAGCTAATGAGCCACACTCTTGAGAAGAAGGGGATCTGGCCGTTGACAGTTCCTATAGTGGGAAGCAGAACCCTGCTGACCCAAAGACCACACACATGATGATAGCTTGCACCTCCCTCCATTAATTAGGAAAGGGAAGTGCATGCTAGACTACCAAACAAAACCAGACACAAATACATACACATTTTGGGGGAAGAAGAAAATCGTTAGTTACTTAACTCTCTTGGGTCAATTGGAATCAAGCCCCCTTTTGCTCATACATGACATAACCATAATAACGCCTGTTCTTGGGATGGTTGAGAGCATGAAAAAGACAACACATGTAAAAAACGCTCTGCAAAGTACTATCTGAATTATCACATTAGTGTTATCACACTCTGGGGACAGCTCTGGAGCCTGCTAATCAAGAATTAAGAGAAATATACTAAAGAGGGGGGACATTGACAATGAGCAAGAGTGATAACAGGCATGACTGTACCTGTCTAAACACTGTCCTATTCAAATCTTTACACTTTGCATGCTCCTGCTCAGCCCTAAATTAGAATAAATATCTCTCATATAATCCGCACAATTTCCTTACAATAAATTTTCAGGCTTCATTTGGTCATCCCCATAAACTCAATATACTCTAAGCAGGTTGTTAAATATGTTCAAGGATTTCACAATGAACAGCAGATATCCAGGCACCATTAAAATGAAGTGTTGACATTGGAATAAGGCCACAAGGAAGTGTTTACTGCTACTGCTCTGGAATTATAATTATTTCTTTGTTTGGCCTTTAGAGGACTGAATCATCTGATGTAAATCTATCTTGTTTACTAATAAGATATTTGAAATCAAAATGTTGAAATGGTCATGTATGTATGTTTATCAGCACTAGAAACCATCTTAGCATTGAGTTTACAAAAAGATAGCTTCTTTGTTAATTACCTACATTTATTATCTATGCTGGATGCATAAAATTTTATGAGATAGTCATTTTCCAGTTTAACAGAGGATAAGCTAAAATGTATTGGAGAGTTTGAGAGGAAACTTGACATGGAGTAGGAGGTAAAAGATAAAAAAAAAAATGAAGGGTTTTGTTTTAGGAGAAGTTGTACATCCAAAGAGACTGCTGTCTTAGGAGACGGAGGAATTTTGCTAAGAAGCTCACCTCAGTGTGAAAGAGATGGGAGACAAATATCCCAGGCAATTAAAGAATACACATTTGAAAGAGAATGAATCGTGATGGATTTAAGACACTTCGAAGAAGCCAAAAATGAACACTGGACTAGCGTAACCTGAATCTGGAACCAGGAAGATCTGTCAAAATCTTGTTTAATCCTTATGAGTAGAAAGGACAAATAGTTCCAAATGCAGTATCCACAGAGACCTCTGTAAAATAAAACAAATTTGCTGTTCAGCTGTTTTTCCTCATCCTCTTTGGAAGAACAATCCTGATGCCTTGCCCAGGGAACACCAACTTTGTTTTAACCTTGTGTTGTTATAGTGTTGGGATCTAGGAAAGCTAGGTTTATAAAATACTACTTGACAGGTGAATTTAAATGTTACCACCTTGGATGTTATGTCTTGCTCTTCTGTTCCATATCAGCAGAGTTTTTCCAAATCCAATGCGTGGGATAAAAATGTTCTGGGAAACATGGTGGTTGGACAGATGGTTATTGCATTCAAGAGGAGCATGTTATTATCTTATTAGACATAACATCAAATGTTATTTATAAAAGCAGGCGTAACTGCCACACGTTTCTGGTCTGTATCAGTAAAAACATCCCTCCAGCGCATAATCACAACAAAGGTAACACTGTGATCCAAAGTTGGAGTAAAGCCACCACCTAGAACACTCTCCTTTCAGACACCTGAATGGTGCTTTCTCTTTTATTCAGGTCCCGACTCCAATGTCACCACATTGGTGAGGTCTTCTGTGATAGCCCTGTATAAAACACCAACTCCAGCCCCAAAACAAGTGCTTTTTCTATTTCTCACCCCAGATTATTTTTCTCTATACTACTATGGCCACCTGATGAAGTATGGGTGCTTCTGTTTCCATATTAGAATTAGGTGTCCCTCTCTCATGACAGCCTTGCACGCCCAGCACCATTGGCCCCAGCGGTACGCGTGAGCAGGACTTTGACAGCACTCAGTCATGGCTCTCACATGAAAGTGAAAGTGGAGGAGTCCAGTGTGTCTTGGGATTTGCAGTGCCCTGTGTTGGCCACTTCAGAATGAAACTTGTGGTTGCATTGGGACAGTTTAAAAAAGATCACCATATTCAATCTTAAATATTGTTACCTCCTTTTCCTTTTTTCTTTTAAGTCAAGATAAAGCTCCTTTTTTGAAACAAAAGTCGACTGACAAAAAATCTTATAAAATTAATTTAAAAATAAGATCAAGCAATTGATCATTCATTATTCATGAAACAATTCATTGTCAGAGTCTTGGAATAAATTCCCACCTTTTGTCTGTATTTTCACACATTTGTAGTTTGGAGGAGTAACTTCATGGGTTGTTACAAACAGTGATTAATTGTCTGTTAGTGTGTTTTAAGTGCCACTTTGGAGGGAGAAAAACGGTTTTCTGAAAATGTCATAATTCTCAAAAGAGCAAGAACCTAAGTGAAGCAGATAGTTACAGGGCAACTTGATCAAATTTCTGTACCTTACTTGCTGTGGAGCATTTTACGATTTGGACCAAACCACTTTAAGCTTCTTCTCTCTCATGTCTTATTATTTCCCCCACCTCCTACCCTGCCCAGGGAGCTCAAAGTTAGCATACTTAGAGAAGAACTTTTAGACTTTCCAGCTGTAGGAGCAATGTGATTTACATTCTCTACTGCAGAAAGCAAAACTCCACTGAGTGAGTCTGAATTGTCAAGTATGATTAAATCTCTTCAGTTGAGAACAAATCCTTACCCGTGTATTCAGGGTTCTCCTAATATGGCCTGTGTCTTTCACTTATGTCCCTCAGTGTTTCCTAATCTGGACACTCTTGGACCATCTGTGAGAACAGTTTTTCATTTATCATGACTACTTAATTTTATTCTTGCCTTTTCTTCACCTTAAATGCCCACCCCTTCCCACAGCACCCATAGCACACACCATTCAATACCTCTGTCCACATTGTAACGTTCTCTAAAATGGTATTTCTTGAGTTTGGTATTGATAGATCATCTGCTTCAGAATCACGTGGAGTCCTTTTTAACAGTTCAGAGTCAAATTCCAACCCGTTCAATCAGATCCACTGAGGGCAGGGCCCCGAAATCTGAATTTTAAACAGGATGGTTTGTTGAAGCCCAGTTACATTTGAAATCAGTTGTTTTGTGTTTTCCATGAAGCCTTTCTTATTAACCTAGTTCACCAAGCAATTTCTTCATCCTCTTCACTTAGAGGTCTTACTCCCTAAACCACTTGGAAGAAATTTCCGGTATTCTGCCTGGTGACATTTCTTAATTCGCTGAGTGGTTTTGTAAATGTTTGTATTAATTTTAACCTTTTGTTTGTGTGTAGGCATGCAATTTTCTTCCCAATATTCCAGAGGGGGAAATTCTGATGTTTTGCTACTTTCTTGCGTCATCTCTATGGTCCAACACATTACCTTGTGTGTGTGAAAAGCGTAATTCATACTGATGGATTGACTTCACACTGGACTCATCCTGGATACTCTTGTAACTCCACTCATGGACTACCCTCCTGCTTAGTACTGTTTCCCAGTGTTTTGTCTTGACCTACCCTTCTTTTTACCTTATACTTCTCTCTGGCTGAATAGCCATTTATGTGGCTTTCCGTGACTGTCCTGTGGATGAGTCTCCAGCCAAGTCTCTTTTAAACTCTAGATAAGTATGAAATTACTCAGTGGCATCTCTCCTTAGATGTCCAACTGGCAGCTCAAATTCAGCATATCCACAATATAGCTTATTACGTTTCCCCCAAAACTCTGTGTCTGCATCTGAATTCTTTTTGGTGAATGATAGAATTGTCTATTAAGTGATTCTTACCATTGACCTTGAAAGTATTGCCTGATGCCTCCTGGTGCCTGTATTTTGAAGTCAAACAGACCTTGATCCAAATTCTGGAATAGTTATGCAATCTCAATCAAGGTATCTAAATTCTCTGAATCTCTGTCCTTTGTCTTTAAAATGGGTAGTTAATACCTACTGTAGAGGTTTCTTATGAAGATTATATGAGATGTTTATAAAATACTTAGCATACTACTAGCCTATGATACATATTCAGTTAAGGGTAATGATTATTATTCAGGGTCCGATCATTTTTTGAATCGATTCTGTTTTCTGAAGTGTTCTTCTGGCTCTGGTCTTGGTTCCCCCAAACCTTCCACACAGCTGGTAGGGGCTATATTCAAATCACATATGTAGGCAAGGCAAGTCCTTCAATGACTCCCCAGTGCTTTCTTGATAAACAACAAAGTCCTTAATTAGCCCTGATTGGGTGCCCATCATTCCTCTAACCTCATCTCTGATACAATGTTTGCAATTTCTGCAATAGGCAGACCCAACTGCTTTGAGTTCCTCCAGTGAGTCACGCAGATCAAGCCTCCCTACGTTACACCTGCAGGCATAAGGCAAGATCTGTTGTTCCAATTTATCAAGTTAATGCCTACTCAGATCTTAGGGAAACTTCCTTGATAATTGAGATTCTCGTGATTTATCTCTTAGCATTGTGGCTTATGTTCCTTGTAGCGATCATGACATTTTGGTGTGGATGTGATTGGCTTGCTTATTTCTCCCAAGTAATTAAATCATGTCCAATTCGTCTTTTGATCCCATAGTGTTAGACACTGTGCCTGGAACATAGTAGGTGCACAATGGCCATCTGTTAAGTAAGTGGGTAAATATGTTAAAAGTTACAGGGATAATAAACTTGTCTTTCCCAGCTCACTGAGATACTCTTTTCCTTACTTATTTTGGTTCACTCCAATAGGATCCAACTTTGAATTTTAAGATTGATTGGGGCATTCAAGGTAAAGTAGTCAACTTTTTCCTCAGAAATAAGAATCTTCACTACTACCTGGCCCCAACTCACTGTATTTCAGGAATGAGTGTAAAGGAAAATATCTTAGGAAAGATTATCAGTACTCCTGTCTCTTATCAGCAAGATAAAATCCACTATACTTCATTTAGAACCACATGGTAATCGCCTGCTTCTAGGTGAACAATTCAACTGCTATTTTTCACATGTGGTACTGATAAAACTCAAAATGGGCCACAAGGCAGAATATCATGACAATGACACCAGATTTTAAGAGGTCCAAGTACTTCTATCTCTGCAGAATTATTTATTAGGTACTAAACCAGACTTAGAATGTGTTCAGCTTTTGTCTTTTCTTTTATCAGTGTGGGTCAGGAAGATTTGGAGAGCGGACCAATAGATTGCCCCCCTTCTCCTACTACATCAGTGTACCTTGCAGTGGAGAACAGACAATTTACTTAAGCTCTGCATTTCCTGAACTTCTTTGGATCAATAATTCATTATCTGTTATATTTGCCAATGTGCAAAATGTTCAGGATAGTTGCTATAATTAAATAAAAACCTACTGTTTGCAGACTGTTATATGATTTGAGATTCAAAAGGTTTTCTTTTGCTTGTACTTTCTTTTTTTTTTTTTAATTTTATTTATTTATTTGAGACAGAGAGAATGAGAGACAGAGAGCATGAGAGGGAGGAGGGTCAGAGGGAGAAGCAGACTCCCTGCCAAGCAGGGAGCCCGATGCGGGACTCGATCCCGGGACTCCAGGATCACGACCTGAGCTGAAGGCAGTCGCCCAACCAACTGAGCCACCCAGGCGCCCGTTGCTTGTACTTTCATAGTGTTAACTTTGACCCTATTCTGCTTGTCAGTTTTTCTTTAAGGAATCTGCAATTCCAAGTGCTTCTCATTTTGATAGTAGCCTTGACATATAATACAAGGAGACCACTCACCTTTTCCGAAATAGTTAACATAACATAATAAAATTTTAAAAAAATAGTTAAAGTACTTATCAGATTTCCTGGCTTCTCAAACTACTGTTTTCTGTCAGGTAGGAAGGACTAACCTCTTGGGAGATCAAGGGCCATTAGATATCATTAACTTACCCCATTCCCTTTTCTTAGGAGATGGATTTTAAACAACTACTACGAATCCCACCATGGTTTGTGATTACATTCCATCAGACGTGATGAAGCATCTTCAGAGAAGAGAGCCATCATTATGAAGTGAGTTTAAAAACAAATTCCCACGAGATCTGATAATTATCTCATGGAGTAGAGATTATCTGCCTACAGTAAGAGGATTTATTTTGTTCATTACTGTTCTCATAATAATAGCTTACAGCATGATCTAAAAAGGAGAGGAAAGCACAGAGTCTCAGGAGAACAGAGACACCATTTCAGTTCTGTAGAGGAAATCAGCCACAAGGAGATGAAAGCAGAAGGTAAATAACAATCATACTCTGGAAAAGAACTTGATCAACCTTCAGTTTTTTTTGTAGTTCACACTGATATAATTAAACAGAATAGCTAATTGTTAATATTGTTCAGTATCTCTGGCTTTCATTCCCACATGTAGTCTACAAATCAGCAGGATGTGTTTAAACCACAGCACTTCATTACCTTCCCCAAATGAGGGATGTAGTGATGAGAAGACTCAGTGAGGAGAGAGACCGAGAGAGTGAGAGAGAAAGAGAGAACAGGGGGAAGGTTGCCACACCCTGACACTGGTCATGAGGAAGAGATGAGTGTGATCTAGCTGTTCCACATGGGGTAAGAAGCCAGGAACAGCTTTGAGCAGAAGGCAGGAGGAAGAGTCTTAGAATAAGACCTCATCCTTTTGTTTAAAGCACATTTCTAAAATCTTATATTTGTATGTATGTTAAAGTGCAACATGGCATTCTCAAGCCAAATGTATCTTGTATGTTGTAGCACTTCAAATACATAAATAAGGAGAATGGATAATTGAGACCTGTGAGCTCTATACAAACATTCCCATAAAGGAATCTGGATCTGAACATCCCAGAAACATAGCTATGTTAAGGCTCTATGAGAGCATTTGGTCCCACCCTCTCACTTTGCAGATGAAGACTATAAGCCAGAAAGGAGAATCTTAACACTATTAGACCCAAACTGATTGTCCTTTCCCCATTAAGTTATGTCAAGGTTATGTTTAAGTAACAGGCAAGTAAGTAGCATGTGTCTGTGTATGTTTGCATGTGCTTTCTTGAATTTTTTAAGAGTATAATGTTTCCTTTTTTAAAATATTTTATTTATTTACTTACTTACTTATTTACTTATTTTTGAGAGAGAGAGAGAGCTCATGAGTGAGGGGAGGGGCAGAGGGAGAAGCAGACTCCCCACTAAACAGGGAGCCCGATGGGGGGCTCGATCCCAGGACCCTAGGATCATGACCTGACACATGATCTGAGCCGAAGGCAGATGCTTAACTGACTGAGCCATCCAGGTGCCCAAGAGAATAGTGTTTTTATGGGCCTGTTGCAAGTATCTTGTGTCTCAGAACATGAAAAAGGTTTAGAATCCTAGTGGATGGAAATAATAAAACAATGTTTACTGCACACCCCGTAGGTATGCAACTAGGTATTTTTTCTATATTATCACATTTAACCTTCACAGTCTTGTGAGAAACACCCCATTTCCCAGGTGAGGTACTGAGACTCAGAGCAGTTAGGGGCCTCTTGCCACATGGACGAGAAAATGGCAGTAACTGAGTTTAAACCTGGATCATTCAGATCCCACAGTCTTTCTTTCCATCATCGCACCACTTCCAGTACATCCATTAGCTTGGCCTCAGGAAATCCTATTTGTGAAGTTCCTGCATGTGTTTCAGCAAGTGAGGAAGTAGTTGGAAATAACAGCACCATGACTCCAACTTGTGACTTTTCGTGAGATGACCTGTTGGCAACATTCAAAAAGATGGATAATCCTGAGGGCTGTCTGAAAAGTACCAGCACAGAGTTGGTTGCAACTTCAAACACCAGCCTTCTTTAGTGTCTTTCTAGGCATCATTCACACTTAGAGTGTAACCCGATTTTTCCCAAGAGAAGCTATCATGTCCCTTGAGGCTTTCTAGGCTATAATCGTAAAAGGACAGTAAAGTTGGAAGCTGTCTTTGAAGCTTGTTCACAGGTGCCTCATGCTGAATTTAAGTGTAGAGAGTGTTAGGACTCTCAGTATAGCAGTTTTAATAAAGTAGCTGATGAGGTTCCACTTGTGACTAATGAAAGAGGCAAGTCGGTCTTTCTTAATTGTTTTTCTGAGAAAGAAAACAGGTTCGCCTGCCAGTCTGACTCTGGAAAGAATAATTTAACAGGTGATCTCATGTTTGGACACAAAGATAAGAGTTAAGAACTCTGAAACTTGGTCAGCATTAATTTTCTACTAGCAAACTACTCCCTGTGTCTTCAAAAATGCCAGCCAAGACATTTAATGGGATTCTACCATGGAAAAACAGGTACCAGACATAAGCTCATTCATTGTCTTTGTCTCACACTTGAGGGTTACCAGAAAAATTGCCTTTCCAAATCAGTTACATTTATGTTAACATTATGCAATATAAAAAGAATGATCCAGACTAAAATCAGCTAATTTATCTAGAACAGGGGTTGACAAACTGTTTCTGTAAAGATCCAGATAGTATTGTAGGCCAAATTTGATAAATCTGTTATCTATTTTTTTGTAGTTATTGGCAGCAATATCTTTAACATGAGAAGGGCTTATTTATTTATACTTAAGAACAAAGTAGAAAGGGAATTTGAGCGAGATTATTTGCTTGGGCAAAATTGTGGAAGTCATGGTAGAATGTTTTGGTGTGAATGTCTAGAATGTTCTAGAATGTCTCCATTCTGTGGAGGTTTTGCCTTCACGTTTTCTGCCTGAGAAGAGATACTTAATGAATCTCAAGATCAGACACACAGCACAAGTGATTTGTTAAAGATTCCTCAAGGGTGAATTAAGGGAGAGCCAAAGGCAAGGGACCCAGAGTTATTCTATCCTGGTAACCTCTGCCTGTTCAAAACTCCTCGGTTCCATCTCTATGTTGTGCCTTCTGGAGACATCAGTACTGTTTTCAACATTTGAATTAATCTCAAAGTGCTTTTTTTTTTTTTTACTTTTTTAATTTACTTGTTATATAAAGTGATAATTTCTATATAATTTGCTTACTTTGCTTCGAATATTGTCACACCGTACCTTAACCTGTCGTCAAATAGTGGTATCCTACAATAGAATGAGGCATCAAGAGACAGAGGAAAGATCACGGTCTTTAGGGTCCAGGCACTTCCACGTGCACAGTTCCTCTCTGAACTCCAGTGGCCTCATGTATGAAATGGGTCAGTCATTTCTAACTTCTAAAATGATTATGAAAATTAGCACTAACAGAAGTCAGGTGCTTGGCATAATGTCTAGCCCATCACAGACACATGGTGGCAGCTGGTATTGTTCTAATATAGCAGGGTGTTACTTCATCTTTTTAAAAGATTTATCTATTTTAGAGAAAGAGAGAGAGCCCAGGAGCAGGGGGAGGTGCAGAGAGGGAGGGAGAGGGAGACAGACAGTCTCAAGCAGACTCCCCACTGAGGGTGGAGCCCCACATGGTGCTCTGTCTCAGTACCCTGAGATCATGACCGGAGCCAAAACCAAGAGTCGCGCACTTGACTGATGAGCCACCCAGGTGCCCCAGCAAGGTGCTACTTTTAAAACTATGTCAGGTTTATTTCTATCACTTTGTAAGCAGTTGGTGATAATGGCCACTATATATATGTTCTCTTTTTTTCTCTGAAGTAATACAACTCTAAAAAAAACCATATGAATCTTTGGGGTAGGGCTTTACACTGTTCGTTACTCGCACTATTCTTTAACTTCATGTTTCCCTCTTTTGACCCATTATGTTTGATAAATCAAGTTTCTAGTGAAAGTTCAGGAGGCAGGGACCTTTTCATGCATAGACAGTGGTTCTTTGCTGTCCAGGCATCAAAAGACTGAATTTTATGTCACCATAATTGATTTTTTCTGAACTCTATTTCTGCCATGTTGATGGGATGACAGAGTTTCCTCTGTGTTTACATAGAGTAATCTGTTTATTTATGATAATCAAAACTAAGAATAAACCTTTCTTCCTTTCAAATCCAAATAAGAATCTTTTCACCTTAGTGCAGACCTCCCATGCAATCAAAATTGGCTGTCTTACTAGGTTAAAAACCCTTTCACTTTATAATGATTGGACTAGTAGACCCATCACCTCATTGTCATTCATCTGCTTCTTGTCAAATTTGTTTTGGAAAAAAAAGAATAAACAAACAAACAAACAAAAAACAAAGAATCCCCTTTATAAGATTCATATATTCAAAATGCTAGAAAGAATTGTACCTGTTGAAAAGACCAAAGATGACTAGCTATGTGCTAGCCTTTGTTTGGCCGTAGACAATGTACCCAGAAAGGAGACTTTTTATCTTTGGAAAGTGAGCATTATTTTCCCTTGCACTGTGACCTGGGAGTTACAGCTGGGTGCATCCTTGGCAGGGTAGGTCCTAAGGCCGTCCTCAGTGGGTGCTCCCCCCCTTCTCCCAGGAATGTTGTCTACAGGCAGAACCATGATAAATACAATGACCAGGAAAGGCCATTCTGGAGGGGAAAATAGTCTGAGATGCATGTAAAAGTAAGAAGATAGAGTCGCAATGGTGTTTTGAGGAAAGGGATGGAAAAGTTGTGAGCAAATTATATGCATGGGAGTCTCAAACATCTTTTTTTATGTTTTAGGACAACATGATTCACCTACCTGACATGTGACCCAGCTCAGTGTATAGCTCTGAGTGCTCCCCTGAAACCAAAGGCCAGGGAAAATAGCCCTGGATTTGAATACCCTAGTAAAGGCCCCACCTGTTACTAATAGCATGCATTTTTCACTAGAGAAGACAGACTTCAGAGGCATCTGAACACCACCCAAAAAGTGGCCTTCCAGAGGAGAGGTATAAGTGCTTCTCTACGGTCCACCATGCTTCCTGGGCCCATAGAGACATTCCCTCTCGATGCCAGAGGCACCCATCCAAAGTTTTCTTTCCCTTTTCAATATCTTCAATTTCTCTTTCTCCTTTCTTTTCATGAAATAACACCCCAAAATTCTTTCCAAATTTAAAAATACCATCCCAGTGTCCTACTGTACTTTTTAGTCTTTTTGGCTAAAAAAGCTGCTAATAATCTTAAAGAAATGGTTTATGAGTGTTGACTCTATTTTCTCCCATCTACTCTCTTCTCAACTTTCTATAATCAAGGTAATTTTCTCACCAGGCTCCCAAGGATGTGCTCAAAATCACTAAAGCATCATCTTCTTTACAGTTGCAGGACATCTCATTTGTTCTGACTTTTTTTCACATTTTAAAAGTACAGGTACATTCTGTTGGCTCTCTAGAGCTCTTTTCTCTTCTATATCAAGAGGAACAGCCGATAGTTCAAGGTTTTCATTTGGGCTCACATCTGCATTGCACATGCATTGTTTCCAATTAGTTTTGGAAATCAACCCATTAAAAGGTATGATGAGTACTCTGTTCTGATAATGAATAAGATTCATCAAGAAACATGTCCAAAGTGGACAGAGAGGCAAGCCATGTTTCACAGCTCAGTGTAAATGGTATCCAGTGGAGTTGCATCCTGCATGCTCACTCCATGCAAAGAGGTGAACTCAGATAATGCTTATTAAAGGCAAGGCTAAAATCTGCCTCAAAAGCATCTCTGGGTCTGCCATAATAAATGGTTAAGCTGGTGACCAAGGCTTCTATGGAGTGGACAAGGTCTCTAAGTAGACACTGATGAGCAAACGTGAGCCACAGAGAGTGAGATAAAGAGAACACCTGAAAGAACACTCTGCCCGATAGGAAAGTATTGCTACAATCCCATTCTTTTTTTTTTTTTTTGGATTTTTTTATTATTATGTTAATCACCATACATTACATCATTGGTTTTTGATGTAGTGTTCCATGATTCATTGTTTGTGCATAACACTCAGTGCTCCATGCAGTACGTGCCCTCTTCAATACCCACCACCAGGCT